>NC_056746.1:296570145-296650820 GCF_019279795.1 Protopterus annectens | reverse complement strand
AAAATGCAGTCGCCAGGGAACAAGCTGCAACAGGTGGGGGCCACTCACCCAGCCCGACTCACACGTACCGAGGAGCTACTGGCCAACCTGGGGACACCTGCAGAACTCCATCCAGAAGCTTTGGCTGGAATTGTGGAGGTGGGTGTCTCAGAACCACTGAGCCGGGAGTTGCCTGGTAAGTCACTACTGCACATAGAACACAACTATATTTTATATAGTTACATGTGTTACTGTACAATATTTAACATATCATATGCAAGGCATGTATGCACACATGCCACATACTATAATTTGTTACTCTATGTATGCACAGATGTGCATACTCCATAGTATAGTCTATTGTACTGGCTTATGAGCTAACATGCACATTGCACCCTGTAGCTATCGCACAGGTGTGGATAATGATCTTACTGCTGTGACACTCCTATTTAGGTACCTCTGGTGTTGTGCAGCTACAGCAGCCTGTTGCATGTGAGATTATTTATCAGGCTTGATAATGCACAGATCATATTAACTGCATGCTATCTGCCATGTGGCCATTTAACACACGTACACATAATGTGCGGTGGTATGACTGTCGCACAATGTCATGTGCTGACATGTCCATGACATTTTGCGGGCTGACTGCAACACTGGTTAACTATCCTGCAAAACATGATATCTCTCATCCCAAACATACCACCCTTTGTCTGCATAACCCTGTCCTCAGTGGAGCATACGGCATCTACGGGTGTATGTCATATGGGACAACAGTGACATGGGAATAGATGCCCATCACAACCATTGGACAAAACACGTTTACACATGGCCATGGAGGATGGCCAGAGACATGAAGCAACACACACAGTAGAAGGGATGTACATGTGTGTACACCCTGTTGTACATTGGCTCGACACAATACAACTATGGCCTTTGTGTAATAGTGATATTACAGATGTGACACACTAAACATCATACAGGCCTGTGCACAGCTTGTGTAGGCATGACATCAAACCACCACATAACATGTCTTGAACATCTTGAGTGTGTCACGACATGAAAGCGTTCACATATACAGTATCCAAATACATACATGTGTTGCACAACATACACATACAACCACATCAGGCCACAGATACAGTACATTCATCTTGCTGGTGTCAGACATCACTGTTATGCTTGCTCCTCATGTGTGTGAGGTACACAGATGGCATGTGGGACATGGAGTACTGCTAGGTTAGCCATGTCTGAGCATAGTTGCCAGGCATCAGCAATATGGTTGTAGATGTGAAGGGGTGTCATCTGTATACCTTTCAGTGACCTATGTCACACATTCCACATTAGGGTTTAATGTGTATACACCTCAGTGATGTGGGTCACATTCCACATTAGATATGTATTGTATCTGAACACAGACATGGCTATGAACTGTCTAACTCACACTGTATTGCAATTGTAAAGCCACATGATGCCCTGCAATAGCTATGCACATCAGCTCAATGTGCAGTATGTCACTGTATATCTGTAGGGAGGACTGACAACACTGCATCAGCTGAAGGTCCATGTTAGTATAACACGTCCCTGCATTGAGACACCATTACCACACTGTATATCTGAAAGGACACCATTGTGTTAAACATGTATGCATGTCATTCAACATGTCAGCAGAAGACATGTACTACATGTGACTGGCAAGGTCATATGCCACACATTAGGCTGGTGTACTGTTAATCTCTGCTGGTCTGTGGCACCATTGTAAAGTAGGGACAGCCATGTCAAACGTGTGTACAGCCACATGCACACTGTCTGTAGACTCAGCTCAAGGGTAAGCAGAATAATGTTGAACAGACATGCACTGCTGTGGGGGAGATATGCAAGCTAGGGCTCAGGCAAACATAGTATTCACTCAACATACCCTTCTGCTCATGTCCTTGTCACACATAGGGGCAGTGGCCAACACAAAGCATCAGTGGCAGATGTACACAGGCCAGCGATGTTCTGTTAAAATGTGGGTTATGTTGCACAAAACATGGCAGTGCAGTGCAACGGTGCATAGTGCATGCATTGTGTTGCAGGTTTGGGGCATGCCCTACTAACACAAATGGTGCAACACAGGGATGTATGCTAACTACTACTATATTTATGTAAGGTGCATGCCTTCTGCTATAACATATGCATACTGTTGTGTGCAACACAGGGATGTATGATAACTACCACTATAACTGTCTAAGCTGAATGCCTTCTGCCATATCACATGCATGTTGCATGCCGTTGGGTGCCATATCATGTGTCTCTGTCTGTGTGTCTGTACTGTGCTGTATAACTTGTAATGTACAGTTCTTGTCTGCCCCTCACAGGTGTTGATGTAGGTGCATTGCCCTCCTGCGGTCCACCTGATGTTAGTGTCCCCACAGACTCTAGCAGTGATTATGAAAGTATGATTGAGGCACAGGCAGGGTTGTCAGGGGCTGAATCTGTGACACTGGTTGTCATTCCACCTGTATCCCCCTCATCCCCGCAGACAGTTCTCATGCCTACACATATCCCATCACCAGTGGCCATACAGGAAGGACAGTTGGTGGGTGGTAGCATGGAACAGGAATGTGTGGAGACTATGGAAGGTGTGCCTGCACACCATGATCCCAGCCAACTGACTGGTGATGTCCCACACAGGCATGTGCCCAGGGCTGCTCGCAGGAGGAGTTCTGGCCAACATGCCCCTGCAAGACATAGCACATCAGCTGATGTCACCAGACACATGTTTCAGGCTGTAATGGAGGCACAGGCACATGCTGAATGGCACAACAGAGAAGGTCTGAGGCTTCAGAGGGCTGCTGTCCATTCTTTGACAACATCCAGGCAATTGCAAATGCTCAACATCATCTTGCAGATGTTTTGGATAGATGAATGGGTGACACGGTGGGAGTTCTTGACCGTGGAATGTCTGCTGGAACATCTGGTGGGAGTGAGGCGTCGAGCACGTGGACGTAGGCCAGCTACATCACCTGTTAAAGGTCTACGTGAACATGCTACATCACATGCCCACTCCCATAGTGGCGGTAGCAGCAGCAGTGCAGCTGGTACTGTGCTGTCCACACCAGGACATAGCAGGCCATGTGCATGTGGTCCTGGATGGTCCTAACAGGGACACGGCTCCAGTGGGCATGTGTCATCAGACAGTACCTAAGCTGGACCTCTGCCTGGTAGTGCCCGTGCAACCCCTGGCAGGTGCAGGTCACGTGGCCGGACACTGTGAACTGTAAAACCTGCCCTGCACAGTCTGCAGCTGTCAATAACACCCCTGTGTAGGCCAGCCACATGCCAGACCTGTGTGCATACATACACACACACCAGTAACAAATGTAGGGCACCTCAAAACACAGACGCATGACATCCACACACACCCAGTGAGATAAAAGGCCCTAACCCACACACATGTCATCCAATGGTGCAGCCTAGGCCTCTGGCAAACATTATCACCCTGTGCATATGATGATGCCTGTGCCGCATCGCTATCATCCACACCATTGGTGCAGGGACATGCTCATATGGTCTGATGCACAGGGTGAACATACTAGGAAGACAATTGTAGATTACCATTGTTGAGTAGTGTTGACAGGCAGCAGCCATAACATGTACTACAGTTTTAGAATGCATTTTGTACTACTGACAGTATGTATCATGTGTAAAAACAGTAACTGCATGCTGATCTTGATGTTCTGCCTTCCTCCTTCAGGTGTAATTGCATGTGTTGGGGGATGTCAGTGTTTGCGGTTAGTGTCCCATATGTAAATGTAGACTACTCACAGGTCTGTATGACAACACCTGCATGCACTTTGTATCTTCCACATCACAGTTATAATCTCCCAAGTTTCAAACATGTTTAGTGATCTAATGATCTAAGATCATGATAGTTGTGTAGTAAGCTACTGTGGCCAGAGCTGTCACATCCATAGTGGGTGACATCACAGCTATAGTTACCTGGAGCAGGGAGGAGGTAAAAGAGTGGTTTAGCAGATGACAAGGGTAAAGGCAAGTGGAAAAAGTGGTTTCTCATTGGGAAGCAGTAATACGCGCTCCCATGACAGGATGCAAACACACATACACACCCACACATACAGTAACACACCCACACACTCAGGGATTCAAAGACACAGTAACACACACTCTGACATACACACACACAGTTGCCAATGTTGGGATGAGAACCCTTGCCCATGTGCAAATCATCATAATAGTACTACACAATTACAAAACGCACCACAAAGATTACACATGTACAGGTAGTCAGAATGGCCTAAGATCGAGGACATCAACAGGGATACTAGAATGCGGTGAGTGTATGTGGAGAGGAAGGTTCATCAGTAGGCTATGTAACAACAAGCCTCACCCTAGGGCGTACATGTTTACAGGTGGTTAGAATGCTCTTCTAAGATTGATGACATCAACAGGGATACTAGATTGCATTGAGTGGATGGGGGGGGTCTTATAATTTCACTATGATAAAATACAGCCTCACTACAGGGACCAGACAGCCATACACACACACACACACACACACACACACACACACACACACACACTGTGGCATTCACAAAGATATACACCTATGTCACACACATACAGACACTTGACATGTGTGAGATTCAAACCCCTGCCTATGTCTTACTTTCTACACTTCACTCTGTACAGATGTCTACAACAGTGTACAGGAGAGTGAAAAACATTTGGGATGTATTCCCCACCATACATGACATATATGGACACACACACACACCCACACGTGCTAGTACTGTGAATCAAACACCTGCCTATCTCATGATAGGTATTACAGAGTTACAGCACTATTACACGTGCTACAAAGCATACTGACTCTTTCCTTTGCCAACTGTGCTGATAGATGCACAGGGGAGGTGTTACTGTTACAGGTGTCAAGAGGTTTGCCTTTGGTGTCACTCTTACTGCATTCTACGTTATGTGTCTTCCCCTTCAATTAACAAAACCATAGCTTAGCAGTTACACAGGTTATTGTAGGAATGGTTGTAACACATCTGTGAGCTGTCCTCAGTAATCATTCATCTGCAAAGTAGCCTCACTACTACTATGTCCAAACATCTGTCCATACCTAAAGCACAGCTTACTGTGCTTTGAGCATATCACCATATACAGTTGGCAATGTTGAGGCTGCATTGCAACTGCATGATGTACCAAGACAACAGTCACCTTCAAACATCAGACACTGCACATGCATGGAATCTAAACACACATCAATATATGTACACATATGCAGTCCCCATCAGTAAGTGGACTAGCAGGTCAAGAGGATACATTCCACACCTTCCCCACACCCTGCGTGAAACCTAGCTGAGCATTACACCATAATGGATGTTGCATTCATGTACTGGTAGGACACACAACCACCTTCACTGAGTAGCTAAGTGTGCATTTATGCCAACAGCACATATCAGCAAGACACACACACAGCAATATTCTATGTCATGATCCCACAAACTGCTAGTTGACAGTTCCACTGTGAAGCCAGGGCACTGTAATGGTCAACAGTGAGCACATCATATTTGCCACACACGCCTCATGGTTACTGGAAGAGTGCCAGCAATGTGCTCTGTTTAAGCTAGGCATTACACGTATTCAAGCATGTGCAAGGTCTGTGGCTTGTAAACATCTCACCCCAGCACGTTCTGGCTATTGTGGTAATAAGGTTAATGTCCAGACAGCACACAGCATGCATGGCTTGCAATTGTTGACATGGGGTATATGTAGGAGCTGTGGTTCACACATGGCTGTACATGTCATGGACATATCACCTGTAACTACTCAGGAACATACAGAGCATGGCTTTATTTACCTGAGTCTGTCGAGACAGGCCATGCATGTAGGTCCTATGATCTTGTTATTTGGGAATGTTTGTAGGCATTGCATTTGCTGGACATGTCTAATGACATACATGCCACATGGGTTGTTGTATGATATGATAGGTGTCATGGGTGACCAGTAGAGTGGGAATATTACCTCTGTCACAACAGATATCAAACCTTATGTACTGTTAGCATTCAGCAGCCATGGACCTATCTTCCATGTGCATGTGTGTAATGAATGTAGCCACCTGTATGTACAAAGGATAACAACAGCTATGGTATTTTCATTTATGTTGTATGAGTGTGGGATATACATATCCAGGGCAGGTACATCTAGGTCATATCCAACCATTAGGGTGTTGTTTACTGGTGTACAGCAACAGTCAACTGTGTTAATGCTGACATCTGAGGGACCTTGGTATGTGTACAACTGACCTGGTTACAAACAGTGGTATTATTGCATTGCATAACACATTATGCAACTGTATCAGTACATGGGTACTTTGCACAGTTGATGTAGGGCTAGGTACAGTCCACCAGTCGAAGGTTATTTGGTGTTGTACCATACTATTTCATACCACATTTATGTATGTGTGTTGGTAGTCTGAGGACATGGTGGTGGATGTATATGAGGATACAACCTAGAATGCAGCTTTTGTCACTGTCACCTGTACCTGACTCATCTGTGATGCATTATGTTGGAGTAGTGGTCTTTACTTGTGAGTAGCCTTTATGAATATGTGGACACCACCACGTGGAGTGGTCCATACCAGTGTTATGGCCCACATGTCTGGATCTGAGTTATATGGTGGTAATGCTATTGTGCACTACAGAGCCTTCAGCCAGGTGTTCCTCACTGCACAGATGTCAGTATTCCCCATTGTAGGTTCTACATTGAGCAAACGGATTACAAAAGCCACACATCTAGCACTGGTTAGCATAGGCATCCAATGCAATCGTCTTGTAGGTGTCAGGGTGTTACTTCTGTGTTTAGGACATTTGCCTTGGAATGGCACTATATGGGTAAATGCGACCTAGGTATTATCCACTTTCCCTTGAATCATGGATGCATGTAATCTGCCACAAAGGCTTGTCTTCTTTCAGTCATGTCATCCCGGAATGACAGACACTGGACAACCTCATAATTACAGCAGGACATTGGCTCATTGTTTTGGTCAAGCAGTTGTCACTCATGCCATGACATAACTGAGAGTGGCAGTATTGTGCTTGGTATCAAATGCTACATCTAAGGTGACTGAGCAACAGACATTGTGTAGATGACCAGTGTCAGATATACTTAGTGGAGTGGTCCTGCTAATAATGACAACTACTAGCACAGCCGGGAGAGGTCATCTTGACACCTGCACCTCAGTACCATTAGACAATGGGGCTCACATATTATGCTTGCACATGCCACTGTTCCAAGTATAATGCCACTGTCCACAACCTGATATCAATGTATGCCTTTCATTGCAGCAATGTGTGTGACACATGCTGTACTTTGCATCCACCTGTGTGTCCCAGTTAACCAATTGTCTATCACTTCCACACATGCATGATTGTGTATACTTCACATATATATGGCAGTACTTCATGTACATGTATGCATGTGTATCACACAGCACAGACACAGATGTATCATTTACAGGCCACATACAGGTATCTGGTAGTAAACCTTTATGATGTGCATATATACTGACAGTTAAGATGTACATAGCTGTAAACATGTGTGTTTACAATAGGAATCCATTACAATGTGTTCTGCACATCTAAGTGTATGACCATGTACACTGTGGCCTTCTGCGGTTAGAATCAGAGTGCATCCCAAACAGTCCTGTGCTATACTAAGTGTATGAGCGTACCCACTGCCACCTTGTGTTATTTGAGTCAGTGCATCCAAACAAGCCCTTTGTTTCTAAGCTTATGAGCATGCCCAGTATAACCTTGTGTAGTTGTAGTCGAGTGCATCCTAAATGGCCCTGTGCTACTAAGTGTATGAGCATGCCCACTGTCACCTTGTGTAATTGGCATCAATGTATCCAAACAAGTCCTGTGATTCTATGTGTATGAGCATGACCACTGTAACCCTGTATAGTGATAGTAGTTGTCCATTCCACAGATGGGCATACTCCAGTTCAGGGCTTGTTGTGCTACAACTATACCTCTCAGGCCTACCTATGTCTTACCTGCAGATGATGTGCCGTTTGTGCATACAGGTTGTAATTGACTCCTACTTTAAACACACAGGTTTACAGATATGTACATCTTAACTGTCAGTATCCCTGTTGATGTCCTCAATCTTAGAAGGGCATTCTGATTGCCTTGAAATGTGTAATCTCTGTGGTGCGTCTTGTAACTGCGTAGTACTGTAACAGTGATCTGTAGATAGGTAGGAGTTCTGATCCCACCACTGACAACTGAGTGCATGTGTATTTGTGTCTGCATCCTGTCATGACAGTGGGTCTTTTACTGCTTTCCAAAGAGAAACCACCTTTTGCACTGGCCTTTATCCTTGTCGTCTGCTAAACCACCCCACTGCAAGTAATCAGTTCTGTGATGTCACCCAGCTCAGAATCAGATTAAGTGTAATTGTATGGGTTCTGTGGCACATACCCCAACTGCATACCACTCTACTAGTTACCTTTACATAGGCAAGACTTGTAAGCACAATACTGGCAAGTGTGTGTGTGACTATCCTGTAGCCAGGCATACACATGTGTTATGTCTTTTAACATGCTGCACACCATGGTAGTCATCTGTGGTGAGTGGTGTCTACAAATTATTACATAGGAATAGAAAGGAATAGACAGTCAAGAATAACTACTGTTGGGTATGTTATTTTCTTGTGCCACTGTTGAGCAGTGACACAGAAGTGGTCCCCGGGGTGTATTTCCATACCCATCATTCCCCCACCCAAACTCCACAATCCCCGGGGTATATTTCCTTAGCCATCATTCCCCACCCCAAACTCCACATACACAACCATCCCTTCTCTGGTGAACTGATTAAGATTTAAATGTTATAATACAAGAGTTGCCTCTGTTTTGTGTACACGTCAATTCCTTTGGAACCCTTCTGTGTCACAAAGGGTGTTCAGACATGTTTATATATATGGCTATAGCTGTGTCTGTGTATATGCATATATAAATGTGTATGTACACATCCCGTAAGTGCATATATGTATTTAGTTATAACAGTTGTAGATATGTAGACTTGTCTTTGTTGTTTCACAGAGTACAGTACATTCAAGGGTACTGTACATATGCACACAAAGTGACTGTCCCATTTGTTTTCAGTACTGTGGAATACCTGTAGTAAAATGTGTATTACAAACACCATGAAACATGTATACAACCCACATGGCTTAGTGGTAAGTCCAGTGAACTTGGTGTGCATGGTCCAGGGTTCAAGACCTGCAAGGGTTGTTTATAATGCCATTTAGGACTGAATAAGACACTTTTAAGAGGATGTACATGTGTTTTCACGACAGTAAGCAGTGGGTACACATAGTTAAAAGACAAGTACAACTCGCAGTACACTTAAATGCCCTATTTTGACAATCCTGCTGTCACCCACCTAGAAATACACCTCTGGGACTACTATAACCCAGTAATCTCTGTAGCGTGTCCTGTAACTGTATAATGTTGTAGTGTGATAAGCTAGTTTAGTAGGTGTTCTAATCCCAGACTTGCCGTCTGTGTCTCTGCCTGCCTGAGAAGGGAACAATGCTTTTTAGAGTACGCACACTCCTTACAATTCACATACTCAAATTTGGCAGATGCTGATGTCATCCACCTAGAAATACACCTCTGGGACTGCTGTAACCCAATAATCTCTGTAGCATGTCCTGTAACTGTGTAATGCTATAGTGTAATAAGCTAGTTTGGTAGGTGTTCTAATCCCAGACTTGCCAAGTGTGTGTGTGTCTCTGTCTGCCTGAGAAGGAAACAATGCTTTTTGGAGTACGCACACTCCTTACAATTCATATACTCAACTTTGGCAAGGATGCTGATTTCCCCCACCTAGAAATACACCTCTGGGAGTGCTGTAACCCAGTAATCTCTGTAGAGTGTCCTGTAACTGTGTAATGCTGTAGTGTGATAAACTAGTTTGGTAGGTGTTCTAATCCCAGACTTGCCAACTGTGTGTGTGTGTGTGTGTCTGTCTGTCTGAGAAAGGAACAATGCTTCTTAGAGTACGCACACTCCTTACAATTCACATACTCAACTTTGACAAGGATGCTGATGTCACCTACCTAGAAATACACCTCTGGGACTGCTGTAACCCAGTAATCTCTGTAGCGCATCAGGTAACTGCATACTGCTGGAGTGTCATTTAGAACTGTGGTAGGGTTCCATCCACAACCATGGCAGTTATGTATGTTTTGTGTATGTTTCAATGTCTGTGTAGGGAACAATGCATTATAGCCTACTCACTCGCAGGACATTTACAATGCCCTACTTTGGTAATCCTGCTGATGTCATTCCTTGTCAAATACACCTCTGGGGAATGAGTTCCCTAGTCATAATGCATAACCACATAACGCATGCACTCATTTCACTCCACAGCAAGTACAAATATGACTCTGTCATTGTCCATGTTGGTGTGAATGACCTGAGACGTACCTCCCTGGACTACATGAAAAGAGATATGGAGGAGCTTTCTGATCTTGTAGCCCAGGCAGGTATGACCCTAGCCTGAGTAGCATCCTGCCATCACCCAGAATGATACCACAGTATAAGGACAAAATGATTGACTTCAACAATTGGCTAAGCTTCTGGTGTCATTATAAGGGGATCCAGTATCTGTCTGCCTGGGATGACATGATCGACAGACCACGATGCTTTGCCAGCAATGGCCTGCACCTGTCACCCTTGGGATTCCAGATACTGGCTAAGGCTCATTCCACCCCTATAGTGCCTTTTTTAGGCAAGATTCAAATGACAAATTCACCACCATAAATGGTACAAGCAAGCAAAATCTGAGGGTAATGCTACTTAATGCTAGAAGTCTAAACCTAAAATGCACTCACTAGAGACACTCCTTAAAATGGAGAATATAGACATCTGTGCAGTGACAGAGACTTGGTTCAAGGCTCCAGAGAGCACCCCTGCATTACCAGGCTATAATTCATACCACACCTTTCGGCCACCAAACCTGGACCGAAGCACTAAAGGTGGAGGCATGTCCATGTTCATTAAGGATATCCACACCTCCAGGCTAGTTGCTCAGCATGATGCATCTGAGATTATCCAAGTGCAACTAACTTTGGGCAAGACCGCAATGCAAATTGTAGCTTGCTACAGATCCCCCACCATGCCCCAAGATTCCCACTATTCATTTTTCGATACACTGGAAAATATTAGGGTACAACCAGACAACCTAATAATGGGCAATTTCAACTACCCCACCATTAACTGGGAAAACTACTCATGTACCAACTCTTGTGCTCAACATCTTCTGGAATTCATAAATTCCAAAGCGTTGGATCAACTTATCCACAGCCCCACCAGGGGCAGCAATATCCCAGACCTGGTCATTACCAACATAGGCAACCGGTGTTCCACACCAGAGGTCAATTCCTTGTTGGTCAGATCCGACCACAAGCAAATCACCCTAGACATCCACATCCCACCCTCCATTAGGGAAACCACCGTAAAAAATTTCTCCAAGGCCAACTTCAGTGGCAAACTTCACGACACCCATGCTGATGGACAATAGAGATACGACTGCTGAATCCTATACAATTGCACTTTATAAGCACTTACACGAGTGCATGGATTGTGCAATCCCTAACAGAGACAAGATGCTATCCTCCAAAAAAAGGAAGCCAAATCTGGTGGCCCCCTGCTATAAACAGACTCTACAACAGAAGAAAGAAACTGTTGCAAAAAAGAGTAAAATCCCATGATTGGAGGAACTCCGTGGTCAGCCTCAGTAAGAAGCTGAGATCCCTGATAAAATCATCCAAAGCTAGTTATGAAAACAAAATCGCCACTGATTCTAAAGACAACCACAAAGCATTCTATAGCTATGTCAAGAATCTCAGTGGCAACACTCAGATCTGCTCTGTGTTACAGCACAAAGGCACAAAATATACAGAACCAACTGATATTGCCAACATCCTGGCAGATAGGTTCAGTGCTAACTTTACCCCTCTCTCATCCTCTAAAGAGCCCATCTCTATACCGGAAGAATGCAAAGTACCTGTAATCACGGCTGCACAGGTAAAAAAAAACACTCTCCAAAGCCAAGAACACAGCATCCATGGGACCTGACAACACCCCAGGCTGCGTTCTACATGAACTAAGGAACGAGGTGGCACCCCACCTAATCATAACCTCACCTCAGGCTTTGTGCCCACTGAATGGCGCACAGCAACGGTTATCCCACTCCACAAAGGGGGAGCCACCATGGACCCCGGGAACTACCACCCCATTAGCCTGACAAGCCTGGTCTGCAAGGCTATAGAGCGTATCATCATGGAACTTATAAACAATGACATTGGTAATCTCTACACTCTGGACCCTACCCAGTTCGGGTTTGTAAAAGGCAGATCATGTCTCCTAACCCTGATAGACTTCTTTGAAGCGGTCACCAAAGCCGTAGATGAGGGTAATGTGGTTCACACAGCTTACCTAGATCTTGCCAAGGCTTTCGACACCATCCCCCACTCTGGAATTATAGACAAACTCACTAAACTAGGTATAAATCCCTATGTCACAAGATGGGTTGCCAAATGGCTCACTGACAGAACCCACACTGTGAAAGTAGCAGACTCTAAATCCAACTTCAGACCAGTGACAAGTGGAGTACCACAGGGTTCAGTCCTAGGACCTCTCCTGTTTGGTATCTACTTCTCTGAAGTACAGGCTAACACAGAATGTCTTTAACAAAGTTCGCAGATGACTGCAAACTAGGAGCCATAATCAAAACTCCTAACGATGTGGACATCCTACAAAAGGGCCTCACTGAGACAGATGCCTGGTGTCAAAGCCATGGCCTCAAGCTTAATGCCAAAAAGTGCATTGTCATCCCTTCTGGTAAAAACTCTGTACCCATGAACTACTACATAGGCGGCAGTCTACTTAACACCAAAAGTGTGATAAGAGACCTTGGGACACAGATGGACAGTAGTCTCTCCTTTGATAATCACATCGCCACAGTAGTCAGGAAATCCTTCTACGTGGCACACCTCATCACAAAAGGTTTCTCATCCAGGAAAAAAGAGGTCATTGTTCCCCTCTACTCATCACTCATTAGACCCATTATAGAGTACAACTCCCCTTTTGGTATGTACCTCACAAGACATCTACAGCAACTGGAAAAGCCACAGAAATACCTCACAAAGAGGATTACCCGTCTTAAACAGATGCCCTACACAGACCATCTCAAAAAACTCCAGCTTTACTCTGTTGCATATCGCTTGCTCAGAGGCAATCATTGCCTAACATACAAATCTATGTCAAACCCAGAGCTGTTGGACATGCTCCACATAAAGAAATCCCAGTCCCTCCGAGCTATATACTCTAGGGACCTAAACCTTATCACCAAAAGAAACAGAACATGCTGGAGGGATAGATTCCTGTCCCAGAGACTTCACATACTCTGGAACAAACTACCTATCTATATCAAACAAAGCTCATTAGCACTCTTCAAGAAAAATCTTGATGATTGGATGGAAGATAGAAAATTCACCCCAAGGATCACTTCTGTGGCTCTGCTTGACAGGGGCACAGAAAATTCATTTTCTTGGGTGGCAAAAGCCAGGATACCTTTTTGGCTAGGCTTATATAGGCCCTAGGGCCAATAGCCTAGTACCTACCTATGAACCTCGTGGTGCGTCTTATAACATCTCCATGCAGTAGTGTAATATACATCTTGGTCACAGGTACTATGCCCACACATGTCAGTTGTGTGTGTCTCACTGTTTGTTTTGTGAGCAATGCATTTTGGGCTACTCACTTGCAGGAAATTTGAAATGCCCTACTTTGGTAAACCTGCTGATGTCATTCCTTGTGAAATACACCTTTGGGGATGGGGTAGTCCAGTAATGTCCGTAGCACGTGCTATAACTGAGTAATGCTGTAGTGTAATAAACTAGTTAGGTAGGAGTTCTATTCCAAGACATGGCAGGTGTGTTTTTGTGCGTTTGTCAGCCAGAGCCTGTGTGGAGGTGGCTGTGAGTGTCTAACCACTGGACATGTTGAAGAGCAGGTTTTGTAGTTTTCCTATACGGTGGCCATATTATATGTCACAATGTCCACATCACGAGGATTACAGATTTCAATCAGCCAAGAGACTGGGATGGCAAGCCATACCCCTACATCTGGCAAAAGGCCTGGTGAACAAAGTAATCAACCCTACTATTACCCAGAATATGGTCTGAACCCATGTGTCATACACAAACACACTTGCCTAGAAAATCCCGCTATGTTGCTAAAACACTGCACATTGTTGACAGATAGTAGGCATGGTGTGGCTGCAGAGGGTATGGCACCCTGTCCACCAGTACAACAGGCACATAATTGCGGACAATGCACCTTCACTATGTTCCTCACTGGACGCCTGCAACATATGTGGTGCCAACGTGGGATGTGCACATCTTAGGCAATGTCCATGTCAAGGACTATCACACACAGACATGGCATGCATTGCAAAGCAATGGCCACACACAATAGTAACCAGGATGACAGGACGGTTAATACAATGCCCATCTGTGTGGGACATTGCAGACACTACACCCCTGAACCACACTGCAGACCACTGTCAGGTGGCCTGATGCCAAGGATTACCCCTCATCCAGCCTTGTACAGCCATCTTGCACAGTCAACCAATACACATCCATGAAGCAATGCACACATGCATGTCAGTACTGGCACCTTGTGTCTGCATGTGGGATATGATGTTCCCAACCACAGTCACACCCAGCATAACTCCCAATGGCATACTGACTGATGTCAGACATGTTCACATGCCCTAGCCCGTAGAACCTCAGGATAACCCCTGTGGTGCATGTAATACCTGTGCATTATTGTAGTGTGGCAAACTAAGTTAGGAAGTGTATTTGTGAGCCTGCCAAAGTGTGCCAATGTGTCTGAGTCCCTTAGAGAGTGTGGTTGTGTTGACAATGACATCTGTTCATGTGGACAGCCATGTGTGCTACACTTAATGTATGTCTACTATATCTCTGTTGCAGATGTCGCTTACCAGCACACATTTATGTTCTTACAGCACACCTGCATGTCAGCTATGTGGCACATGGAGTAACTGCATGCACTTGTAATAGTAATGGCTAGTCAGTCAGGGGCTTGAATCCCTGTACTTGTAGGTGTGTGACAGAATATGCTTAGGTTTTAGTCTCCCAGCCCTTCTCTGATGTACTTTGCCTCTGTCTGTCCCTCCCACACACTCTCTGGTGGGTGTGGAGATGTACTCCTACTCAGCAGCAGCTTGTGTTTTGTAAGTGATGGTCATGATCAGGTAATGGCCGCTGCACCTATTGCAGTCCTCCTCTAGCTGATTGCATGTGGAACAGTTGTGGTGACATTCCCATAGCCAATTGCATGGAAACACAGTACAACATCTAGGAACATCATGTTGGTGATTGCCCATGACAGTCGCTGTGAGTGGAACCTGGATCTGGTGTTTGGTAAACAGCATCAGATGAAATCTGGATATCCCTCAAACAACATACACTGTGGAAAATAGCCTAAAGACAGGAAGGTAATGTGTCAGACATGACTACTGCATGTAAGTGTAGCTATGCTTCATTCAGACTACTGCCAATTTAACAGGTTATGTGTGGTAATGGCTAGTCTGCATGTTTTAATAACTGACAAGAAATCCCCCATCTGAAGGGTCATCTGTGGACTGGTCCAGTGTGTGGAACCATTTGTTTCTTGTGTTACTCACAGAACACACACCTGTGAACTGCAGAAGCATAGTGTGAGGACTGCAGTCAGTACACGGTGACAGTGATGAGAGTTATTGCCATCACATCCCTGATTGGACATACGTCACATGAAACAGTGGTATGACAGTCACTGTCTGAGGTTATCACAGTGACATGCCAATAATGGGCCATTGTTCATAGCTGCAGTCACAAGTCATCGACGCTTTGGACAGATGTCATGCAGTATATAAACATGGGTTGTGCTCCCTCTGCAAATGTATGACATCTGTTGTCTTAGGTTGATGGTAATATCTATGCATACTGTTATAAGTAATCCTGAATGCTGTTGATTATTACCAAGCCTTATCTGTGTTAAAACTGCAACACCATAGGCTGTATGGGATTGGAGGTCCCGGCGGAACCACCTATCCCAATTCAGCAGGCCATGGCACTGGGCACCAGCAAGTCTGGGGCCCAGCCTTGGACCTCCACCTCTGTTGGCTCTGCACCACCTTCTGGTGGAACCGCCACTGAGGATGGGAATTGCTGCCCCTGGGAGCAGGTCCAGCTAGGAACCTGTCACCCGTCGTACAGTCCAGGCCGTGGTGCGTAGGGGGCTCAATAAGGGGTTTTGAGGCCGGCTATGCCAGCTTGAGGGCAGAATGGCACATTTAGAGGGTGAGCCTGCCCCTCCTAGACAGCCCCCAGCACAGCCACCTTTGCGGCTCTGAAGGTGCAGTGGTGGCTGCCCATGGGTGGGGACCTCCGTCCCACTGTTTCCATTTGGGGGCTCATGGGCTTGTGACTTCCAAACACCCCTCCCCATCCAAGGTGTATCCCTCCCACGTGTCATATACCGCCCCTGTATGCTGTCTTGTCTGTCATCCTACCCAACCTATCCTACTGTCCTTCCCCAACATCCCACTCTCACTTTACAAAAACGAAAACAAAAGGCCAATCTGTTCCCAGAACTTTTGCCCCATACATAGCTGTCCATTTCACACAGGTGTCCACTGGACACATGTAACCTTTTGAATTTGCATCACAACATACTACATTTGTCCTCACCCCTCTCTTAGGCATACAATCCTGGTGTGCACATGACTCCTAAAGGTTCCAGGTACACATGATGCAGATGACCCCATTGTACACACGACACTACAGGTTCCTCTATGGTTACCCCATTTAACTTTTTAATGATGATGATGTTGCACACAACATCTTGAAAGAGTACTGTTCTCACATAATGATTGGACAGAAACTGTTTTGTTAATGTAAATAAAATGCTCAAAGAAATGTATTTGGGCAATGTACAAATGTTTGCGTGTATTAATGACACATGTCTGTCTGAGGGAGTATTGACATTACATAGGACAACACCACTACATAATAAAGGAGTTGCTGGTGTTTCCCTTTTCATTCTTTTTTAATGCTTTGTTGTCACATGGCATGTTCTTGAGATATATATATATATATATATATATATATATATAATCTGGACATAAACACACACACATACATCTACATAATGAAATACATACCCTATACTGTTGAATGACTGTGCTGGATGATATGCTTGTGATAACATCCGATGTCTGTATATCTGCCATGGCTTAGTGGTAAATCACATTGGCTGAGGTGTGCAGGGTCCTGGTTTCGAGCCTTGCAGAGGCTATTTATTTTGTTGTTGGGCCAAACAAGGGCGGTTGGATATGGAGTGATTAAGGCACATTTAAGCAGTTGTGAGCAGGTGTTCATGGCTTTGCGCGACGGTAAGCAGTGGTTACTTTCCGTTACAGTTCCTTACACTCAGTTAACTTCTTGATTGCTTAAACTGTGTAGGCAGTGCTTACCCCCCACGCAAACAGGCTGAAACCCGCTCACTGCTGCTTAAAAGTGCTTACTCCCACTTACCCCTGCGCTAATTTCTTTAAAAGAAAATAAAAAAGGGGTGACAGGAAAATGGTGAAAAAGGGGCATAAAGAGGGAAAGACAGAAGGCAAGGTAGCTAGGGATGTGCAGGAACGGTATAGGGAAGGTCCATAGCTGTCCATTTCTTCTACAGCAATGGCTGTGTATATGCAATAAATTTGGCAGTACATTTGGACACTCACAACCCTGACAGAGGGAGGAGGACAACAATAGTATGATATGATGCCAATTAGAAATGTTTACATGTATCCAGTGAACAAGTGTGCAAAATGGGCAGCTATATATGGGGCGTGCTTTTTTTGCGGGAACAGATTGCCCTTTTTTTCTTTTATGTTTAGGTGAGAGTGGGATATTGGGGAAGGAGAGTAGGTATGATCAGGGAGGATAGGTTGGGTAGGATGACATACAAGACAAACAAGATGCATACAGGGGTGGTATATGACACATGTGGGGGGGAACAACTTGGATGGGAAGGGGTGTTTGGAAGTCACAAGCCCATGAGCCCACAAATGGATACAGTGGGACTGAGGTCCCCACCCATGGGCAGTCACCACTGCACCTTCACAGCCCAGAAGGTAGCTGTGCTGGGGGCTGTCAAGGAGGGGCAGGCTCACCCTCTAGTTGTACCACTCGGCCCTCAAGCTGGTATAGGTGGTCACGAATCTCCCTGTCGAGCTCCCTACGTATCACGGCCCGGACCGTACAATGGGTGACAGGTTTCTGTCCGCTCCTGCTCCCAGGGGGGGGCGAGCCCCATCCCCTGTGGCGGTTCCACCCGAAGGTGGTGCAGGGCCAACGGACAAGAAGGTCCCAGGCTGGGTCCCAGATGTGCTGATGCCTGGTGCTATGGCCAGCTGAGGTGGGACAGGTGGGTCCGCCTTCCCATACGAGCTATGTTGTAGCATGTTTAAGACAGATATGGGTTAGTAATAGTCAACAGCATTCACAATTAGTTACAACAGCATGCATAGGTATTCCCATTACCCAGGGCATCAGATATAAAATAGCTGTAGAGCAGGCAGAACACATGTATATATGGGTAAACAGTGACCATTATAACAACATGTAGGTTTCATTGATGGCAACAGGACACCAATATGGGAATATTTTAACATGGCACATGCATAGAAACAGATGTGAATATCTATAAACCAATAGGACATATGTCCCAACAAAGGTTAGGAGTGTAGACATACCAAATGAGTTGTGTAAATCGGTTGTTTTTGCACATATGGTAGGGGTGAGAGAGAGTTTAATTAACAACTAATAAATCCTTGTAGTTTTCACAACATACATAGTCACTGCAGTGGTCTGTCCCTTACATGTATTATTACACTACCCAATGGCGTTATATTGTACAATGGTATGTTTGTAGATTAGTATGTACGGGACCTGTGTCTTACGTACAGGCTTGACAAGATGTAGGTGTTAATGCAACATGTTTTGAGACTGCTGTCATACACTTTGGGTGAGATACTGGGATGACAGGTATGTTTGCATGTACATTCTCTGACTATGTACAAGTCTGACTATCGGTTATATGTCATTAACAGCTGCCTACATTTCTTGGATCATCACACATTTGTCAGGGGAACAGGGCAAAAGGCAGGTGATGTGGGCCATTTATCAGGACATACTGGACAGATTGGAACAGTTGAGGGGTATGAATATGCATACCACTTTCTATTTGAGCATTCTAGCAAAATCTGTACAGTTGTTAAGTGCATATATGCATACAGCTTTCTCTCTGAACATTCTAACAAACTATGTGCAGTTGTGTGGAATGATTATGCATACAACTTACTGGCGCTCCTGGGATCCAAAGCCCTGCTGTGTGTGACAAAAGTATTACAGTTAAGATCACTGTACACTATGCTATCAGGCAACTGTTGTGAGGCTTTGCAATGTATTTAGTCTAAGGCACTTCCAACATTGTTATACAGCACTTCATACACATTTTATCTGCATACCACAGTGTGGGTAACACTGCTTACTACAACAGTACTATTTAATAACTGCAACAGTACAACAACATATGACTGCAGAGTAAACAGAAGCAATGCAGGGGTTACATCTTTATTTGCAGCATAATACATAATTCTGTATACTGGTACAACACTTTCTGAGGCTCTTACATTTATTTGTTATGACAGTACATGCAGGCTATTTACTAACCTGCCTCGTGACGCATCCTTTGCAGCCTAGCATCATAGGCTTGCTGGTTCGCAGCACGCTCATCTGCAGCTATCAGAGAAGTACAGTGATATTTAGCCATACCTATCCATATTATACACAAACTAGTCAATTATTAACTACGTAGTGGAAGGAGTACTTACTCAGTTCTGCGGCATTCTGCATCTGCCTTGCTTCCTGGATCCACTGTTCCAGGACATCCCCCCTCCGCTGCTTCAGGTCTGCATGGTGGTGCCTGACCTGCTCACCAGTCCGGCAGATACCTGTGGCACTAGTGAGGTCACGGGCGAGACTGCCCCAGGCCTCTGTTTTGTACTGTGAGCCCTGGTACTGGCCCTGCAGTAGTCTCCTGTCATGATGCTTTACCAGGAGCCATACCATGAATTTGGACTCCTGGATGCTCCAGCACTGCACTCTAAAGCGAGTGCCTTCTCCCACTCCAGCCATTCTGCCTGCAGGGGGATGCTCCAACCAGTTATGAGCCGTATTCCCGCCTCTTCGGTTTAAGTAGGGCCGGATTCCCGCACTTTTATGTAATTGGCCAGTTTCGAACAGGCTAATCTACGTCTTATTCATTACAGGTTATATATGTGTCTGGTATCCGTGACTCATGTGTACGTACACTGTATGGGGTCCTGGGGACTTCATAACTTTATTACAGTGACACCTCAACTCTAGGTTTACTGCAGTACTCCAATTCCCATATTTATGGTCTGTGGCGGGTTATAGAACATTACACTGTACATAGATTCAGTTCACATGTTTGATTTGATTTCCCTGTGGTGAGGATTAGTTTGCTGATACCTCCTTTATATGTATTGCTATCATGGTGTAGTGGTTGACTACTGTGACTGTGATGTCCAGGGTCATGAGTTCTAGCCTTGCAGAGGCTGTTTATTTTGTTGCTGGCCAGAACACGAGCTGTTGGGTACAGAGTGATTAAGGCACTTTAAAGCAGTTGTGAGCGGGTGTGCATGGGTTTGCGCGGAGCTAAGCAATGCTAACCTCCGGTTACAGTTTCTTACACCCACCCTCTACATTGCTTCACCAGTGTGGTGTACTCGCATACTGGCGACCAAACAGGCTTACACCCGCTTGCTCCCACACTTGCAAATGCACTGCATTTGGTGTTTGCATCAGATACTCACACCCCTGGGTGGGGGTGAGGACTAAAAAAATACCTTGTGATGCCTATTACATCGGCTTACATGCCTACAGTGGGGTGTTGCGACGATGTGTTCGTAGGTGTTGTGTAGTGGGTTATGCAACAACAGATATGGTTATACCGTACTTAGCCATATAAACTGGACTGTGCTGCGGTGGGACTCATATCAGGAAAGGCTGCCCATTAGGTGTAAGCATGCTGGTCGACTGCACAGAATACACGGCCTGTCCAGAGTTTGCTTCATACTATTGGTGTGTTCCACTTACAATCTGCACCTGTCTGGCAAATACCTGGGAACTGACACTATTAAATACAGACAAGTAATTGGGTTTAGGTCCCTACATCCTTCAGCTGAGTCATGCTAATGCATAACCTATTATTCTATTAGCTTTCTAAGGTTGTAAATGGAATATGTGCTTTCTGTCCCTATTTGTTCCCCCAATGGTTTATGTTCTGTCCTGTGGTTTTGCTCTTAGGGGTTGAGAGGTATGGGTGTAAGCTCTGCCCATTCTGAAATATTACTTACATCCCCAGGGTGGTCCTGATACAACTGCGCCAGCCAACACCTGCACGCCTAGGCCCATAATTGCATACCCATAGTTCCCCCACCTGCCCCTCCGCTACAGTACTCATCCTTATAGTGGGTGCAGGTGGGGTCTAACCACACCACGACACACTGCCCACTCTCCACGTATCAGGACCCATGTCATACATTGTGTCGACTCATGGGTCATCAGGCTTGCACAATCTACTGGTCCATGTACGTATACAGCCTGGTTGGATGAATCATTAAAGGGACTGACTCTGATGATCCTTAATTTTTGGGGTGTCCCACAAGGGACATTGATGTCTTTGTTTCAAGATTAGACCTGGCAGGTCTCTCCCACTGGTAGTATCCTGCCTGTGGTCTGGGAAGCAGTGGTTTGTTTACTTGTATCTTGTGTTTGTATGTTTCACCTGTCTAGGTGGAGGTGGTTGATGCTACATGTTACACATTTTGATTGGACCCCTCATCCCCATTTGCATGGCCTGTGAACATAAGTAATTCGTTACTGCTGTATCCTTACAAACACAAGGTGCAGAGTTTGAGTCTCACAAGGGATAATTGGCTAGGCTTAAGATGGCTCGCAAGGGCAGTTAGCTTAGTACTAACCTATGAACCTACATTACTATATATAGATATATCTGTATATGTATGCATACATGTATATATTTATATATTGCTGTCTATGTATATCTAACAACACATGGGTGTATGGGTGTCTGCATATGTATATATCTACATGTGGGTATGTATATGTATTCTGTCTCTGTATGTATACATTTGTACTATGGAGAGGAAGAGGTATATCTCCATGTAGCTATGGGTAGATATACACACACATTCCTCTACATATATACATCTACATCTGGTTATTCCGTTCTTTGCCATGTAGATTAGACTTTGCTGCAGTGGGACTCGTAGTGGGTGTGGCTGCTTGTTGGGCGACACCTCTGCCTAATGAACACTTTTGCTCACATCCCTGGGGCTGTCCGTATAGACCCACATCAGCCAACACCTGCACACCTAGACCCATAACTAGCCACCCATAGTTCCCCCACCTCCTCTACAGCACCCATCCTTCTCTGGGTGCAGGTTGGGTCTGAACACACCACGACATGCTGCCCACTCTCCACTTCACGGGACCCATGTCGTACTTTGTCTCGACCCATGGGTCATCAGGCTTTCCCACCCTTGTATTCTGGGTATGTACCCACCCCAGCAAGAATGGTCATCGTATCCGCTTCCTTTGGTTATATGTTATTTTTGGGGCATCCCGCAAGGGACGCTCCTGTCTGTGTTCCAAGATTAGATTTCACGGGTGCATTCTGTACCCCCCCCGGTTCTATCCTGCCTGTGGTCTGGGGAGCAGTGAACTATTTACACTGTTTGTGGGTTTGTGTGTATGTTTCCACTGTTCAGCTGGGGGGGGGGGGTCATGCTACATGTTACTTGCTTTGGACCCTCACTTCCATTGGCATAGCCTGTGAACATATGTCATTCTTGTGTGCTGTTTCCTGTCATAGCTGTATATCTGTGTATATCTACGCACGCACACACACACACACACACACACACACACACACACACACACACACACACACACACACACACTCAGTTAGCTTCTACTTTGCTTAATCTGTGTAGGGAATGCATATCCCTGTGCAAATGGACTTAAACACACTTACTGGTGCTTATATATACTTACTACTGCTTATTTATGCTTAAATCACTACACTATTGCTGTGCTGCTTCATTTGCATATATACCTATGGATCCTAGTTCCCCAAACACCCACCCCAACACTTCACTGACACAGCAGTCATCCATTCTCCAGTTGGATACATGGTGTATCCACACCACTACACATTGGCCACTCCCTACTCCTGTAGACCCATCCCATGGGTTGACTCACTCCACGTATCCTCAGACATCCCAAACTTTTAGTCCACAAACATTGGTGAAATGAGTGACCAATAGGACACTATTCACAATTTTTGGGTTGTCCCACCTGGGACACACATGTCTTTATTTCAAGATTAGACTCTATACTTCATTACATCATTACTCCCGTTAACAAGACACTACAATAAATTAATAACTATGACTATGTGGTAAAGCACACATTACACATGAGAGCTAGTTATGTACGAGTTTGGCGACATATTACAAATAGGACCGGTTTAGTAATTGGCATTGCCGTAGCACACAGATCACAGGAATGATTCCACAATTTCATAGCGAGAAAGTCCTCACAATTTATTTTTTGATAACAGCACTGACTTTGGACAAAGTACACACTTCTGCATTTTTGCAGATTTGTCCCTTCCCTCTTATGCACAACCTATTATTCTGTGTAATGTTGAGGTTTATAGGGGCACTTTCATGTTATTTAGGTCTGCAAAAGGAATGCATGTGTTACAGGGAATGTACTTCTACATATACATGTATGCATGTGTGTATGCACGAACTCGCTGACCTCCATGAGGTGGTCCAATTAGTACCAGGCCATCCAACCCTGACATGTCTGGATCCATAATTTCATACCCATGGTTCCTCCACCCCACCTGAGTTCAACATACACGCAAACCATCCATTCTCCGGTTGCTATCACAGCCATGACACACCTCCACACATTGCCCTCTCCCTAGCGTTAGGGGCCCTACACGTATGTTGTCCCAACCCATGTATCATCAGGCTCTCCCACCATATGGTCCTTGAACATACCTGCCCATGCTTGTGTGATGGTCGGAAGTCCACACCACCTAGCAATTTTTGGGTACTCCCACCAGGGACTACCCTGTGATTGTTTGTAAAGTAGACTTCGCAGATCGACAATGTTGCTCCCACTAGTAGTGTCCTGCCTGTGGTGTGAGTAGTAGTGATTTGCTCACCCCTGCCCAGCTTGATATGACATAAGCTGACAGCACTAAATAATACTGGAGTTGCTGTTGATTTCCTTCTCATTGTTTTTGTATGCTTTATTGTCACAACGTTCATTCTTCATATATATATATATATGTATTATATATGTACATACACATGCACATACATCTACATAATTATATACATTTCCTATGCTGTTGCATGACTGTGCTGGACGATATGTTTGTGATAACATCAGATTTATGTACATCTGCCATGGCTTAGTGGTAAATCATATTGGCTGTGGTGTGCAGTTTCCTGGGTTTGACCTTTGCAGAGACCATTTACTTTGTTGCTGCCAGAACAAGGACCATTGGATACAGAGTGATTAAAGCACTTTTAAGCAGTTGTGAGCGGGTATGTGCATGCTTGCGCAACAGTAGGCTGTACTATCTTCCAATTACAGTTTGTTAAATTCGGTTAGCTTCTACTATGCTTAATGTGTGTGGGCACTGCTTACACCCGCGCAAACGCACTTTGACTTGCTTATTGGTACTTATATATGTTTACTACTGCTTATTTGTGCTTACACCTGCTTACTAGTGCCTTATTCATTATGACACTACCACTTTCACTGAATGACATTAGTTAAACATTTCATGCAGTACTCCAGTTCACATTTACATGTTATGTAGGTTATACAGCAAAAGGATGTATAAATATGTTCATATACACATTCCACATGGAAAATATGTGCTATAGTGGGACTCGAACCGTGCATACCTGTTCACTAGGTGGATGCTCTAACCACTACACTATTGACGTTAACGTTGATTCTGCATGTTATTTTCTATTTGGATGATTTTGATGTGTAAACTACACTAAGCAGAGGCCAACGAAGCGCAAACATGCTGCGCTTCGCTTACACTTTCAATAATGAAGTAATACAAATGTAAAATAGGGACACGGGGACTCTAATTGTGATAATTCTAGGGACGGGGCTCAACATTCCACTACGTGCGTGTGTGTTTACTACTCTGATTTTATTTCAGTGTTCGTGGACACTCTTGTGTGCTTAGCATACATTTCAGTATCCACGGACACTGAATTAATTGCTTACTATTAGAGGCGGGCTCTAATAGTAAGCATTGTAGATTGTGCAACTGTGGGGGCATGTTTAAGCTTCTGTAGAGCACTTACACACCTCCTGCACTCGCACACGTTTCCTGTGCACGACGAGGGTGCGGCAGCGCACCCTCATAAATATTCATATGGTGCTGCTGCACCATCTGTAAGGAGGACGCTCAGCGCAAGGCTAAAACCGTCCTTGCGCCAAGCTTCATGAATCCCGGGGAATGTTTTGTTATTTCTTCTTTATACTCATTACATTTTCTTTCTTTCTCCCAGTACCTTGTATTTCATGCTACTTTTAACTGGTAACGTGTTAAAAAAAATTCTCCACTCATTGTAATAGTTTACTAACTTGAGAAAGAAAAGGAAGTATTTTCATTTTTTTATCTGATTTTAAATTAATTTTAACAGTCTGTGTCTGTTTTAGCTAAATATTTACACCTATATTAGTGATTCTAGTACATAGTTGCACTGCATTTTTGATGTTTAATTGGTCTATTTGTTGTTATTAAGCCTTAGTTTCATTCTTATGTACTGAGTGTACATCAGGCTAGTTTAGGACTAGTCTTTCATTAAGACAGTTCCAGGCCAGTCAGGTTAGAGCTAAGGGTCTAATTGATTTTTCTTCCCTCCAACGCTATTGTAGTTGTGTTTTTAAACCCAGTATATCTGTTGTTTCCTGCCACTTAGGATAATTTTACAACATAATTCCCTCTCTCTCTGCTGGTTTATTGACTATTGACAATACACACAAATATCATTTTGCAAATTCTTCCCTTAAACTACTCACCAGGCTAAAGACCTTGCTTAATATTGACTGTACCGACACTGCTTGCACTGATTTTAGCCTTAAATTAGTGAGTTTTTTTGCCATAATTAGTTTACTGGTTCTTTTTGGTGGCAGGAGAAAGTTTCCAGGCTAGATGTTTTGTACTGAAATTTAAATATTCATTAACAAGTCTACCCAACATTATTCTAAAACCAAACTGCAAGTATTTATAGTTACCCCTGCCCCCAGAGTCATTCCTGTTGGTATCATGGACCAACACTTCCCCACAACTTCTTTAGCCAGCCTGATTGAGATGGCTACCTTGAGGCAGTGTAAGAACTGACTCATGCTGTCTGAAGATAATCTATTATTCAAAAAGCTTAATACAGTGTGTGAGAGATGTACGTATATAATATTCTTGGAGGCAAAAATTTCACACATAGTAAAAGACATCAAAATCATCAGCGGTACACTACACATCACACCTCTCCAAGACCATTACAATACCCATAATCCACCACTTGCTGAGATTCTAAAGATTAACTTACCTAAACATCAAAGACCTCCAAAACACAACACAGGCATAAAGTACATTCAGCATATTAAGCCTTCTTCCTCACGTAGCTCAATGAGTCCCAAAGTCACAGATGCTTGTAAGGCAGGCATCAACCCAAACAAACATTCTTGGTATAGGTGACTCTATTGTAAGGCATGCAGATGTGCTTCTTACCAAGCTGAGCAAGGAAAGAGTGACTATTAGTTGGTTGTCTAGTACCAGGATCCATCAGATCACACATGCACTCAAGTCCCTGAACAAGTACCAGTATGATTCTGTCACAGTTCATTCCGGTGTCAATGACTTCAGGTGCACCTCCTTGGATTATATGAAGGGAGACATGATGGAGCTCTTAGACTATGTGTCCAAGGTAGATAACAGCCTAGCACTGTGCAGCATTCTATAGTCTCCAAGGATGATGCTGTGATATGAACAAAAAGTAATGGATTTCAATAATTTGCATAGTTTTTTATGTCATTCAAAGGGGGTCCAATATTTGTCAGGCTGGGAGGATATGATCAACAGACCACATTGCTTTGCCAGGGAAGGCCTCATCTGTGCATCTGTTCCCCCTTTAGGGTTTTGATTATTGGCAAAGTCAGTGTCCATCTCGATAGTGCCATTTTTAGGCAATGCCAACCATATAAACCTACCAACATAACGAAATAGGTAAAGGAAACTATGAAGGTGCTACTGATCAATGTTTGGAGCCTGAAAAAGAAACTCCTCTCCCTATAAGCCCTTCTCACCATGGAAGAGATTGACGTTTGTGTAGTGACACAGACATGGTTTAAAATAGTGGCTAGCACTCCAATTGTGCAAGGCTATAATGCCTTCCACATGTTCAGACCAGCTACTGCACAGGAGGAGAAAAAAGGTGGAAGTGTATCAGTCTATGTGCAGAAGAGATTCTCATCAAGGCTGGTAAAGCAGTATGATGAATTAGAGCTTCTTCTTGTCCAAATAACCATCAAAAAGTTCCCCTACCACATATTGGCTATAGAATTCCCTCTATGACACAAGAAAGCCATAACACCTATGTGCATGAGCTAGGATCACTCCATATTAAATCCAATACTCTTTTCTAAGCTATCCAGCTATAGACTGGGAAACCTAGACCACCCACTAGTGCACAAGCACAGAGATTCCTGGACATTTTCTCAATACAAATGCCCTGGAACTATTAGCCAGAATACCCATTGGGGGAATAAAATCTTGGCTCTTGTCCTTACTAATATGGCAAGATTTTACACCATCCTTTGCTTATCTTCATCACGTGTTAGGTCTGACCATAAAGCAGTCTCTTTTGAAATAAAACTGAAACCAGAGATCCCTTCCACTCAAGGTACCTTTACAAATTTCTACTCCTAAAAGATACATTGGCAAGCTTCAAATCCCCACCAAACCCAGTTAATTCAACTGAATATGCAGAAATGTACACCACCACACTATACCAGCATGTAAACAGCTGCATAGATGCAGCTGTACCCCAAATAATGTTGACGAAAACTAAGAAGAGTAATTCTCAGAATGTTAGAGTCCTTGTCACTGAAGTAAACAAACAACTCAGGATTAATAATATCCACCAAAGCCAAGTTTGATGATAAAATAGATACCCAAGCCAAATACAATCATAAGGCATTTTTTTAAATTATGTTTGTAATCTCAAAAGCACAATGCAATGAGCTCTTTCTGAATGATGTTACCTACACTGAGGCTGAAGATATATCAAACCTACTGGCTGATAAATTTAGCTTTAATTTTACCCCTCGTTCTACTCCATCTGTCCCTCAAGATATAAGCAAATTAATGGAGATAAAAACTATACTATAATAACTTTCAGAATAATACTAAATGCAATCCTAAAATTGTTTAGACATCCATTAAAGAAATCTTACATCCTGGCCAAGAATTCAACCGAACTCTCCCGATAACTCACCATTCAAACTGCAATACAGTTCAACTTTTATTTTATAGATATTATACTATAACCAAGGATTCTTCAAAATCTAATCACAACCCTGCCCAGCAGCCCCATATCACCACATCCACTTTCACCTTCAAACCTGTGCCCACATACTATACAAAACTATTCAAACAATCTTAAACCATGCTCTTCTTCAGCTGACGACATTCCAAGTCAGTACCTAAAAATAGCAGCCAGTAGTATTGCCTATCCTGTCTCAGTCCTTATAATTAGGTCAATCCAGGATTCCCATATTCCATCTCTCTGGAAAAAAGTCACACATTATCCCTCTGTACAATGGAAGAAATTCAACAGACATTAATAACTTTAGACCTATAGCAATTTCCTCTCTCCATATCAAAATACTTGAAAAATGTATTCAAAAACAATTGCTAGACTACCTCCTTCAGGAAGAAACTATTATCCCCTATACAACATGGCTTCCATCCTTCCCATAGTACTAGCACTGCCCTTCTAACCTATATACAGTCACTGTCAGTAAAGCTGCAGATAAAAGCAAACTAGTCTCTTCCTTATTTCTAGACTTGTCTAAAGCCTTTGACACAGTATGTCACAGCAAACTTCTACTTCAAATGTCCTCACTAGGTCTCTCTCAGTCCACCCTTCTGTGGTTCAAAAGCTACCTGTCCAATAAGTATCAGTCAGTAAAATGGCACTCCATACTCTCTCCTTACCACCCAGTCACCACTGGTGTTCCCACAAGGCTCTATCCTTGGTCCCCTCCTCTTTAACATTTTCACCAACATCCTCTATATGTTCACACAACAGGCCACCTAATATAATACGCAGATGACTGCACTCTTATTTGCACATCTGACAACATGGTACACCTCCAAAAAAATTACTCAGGAAGCTTTAACAGCCACTGAAACATGTATTTGTAACTCACAACAAATGCTCAACGAAAAAAAGACCAAACTATGATTTTTACATCCCAAATCCCTCATGAAAAGACAAATTTTAAAGGTCCTCTCAATAATGCAAACATTGAGGTCACCTCTCATAGTGAATTATTAGGGGTGATAGTAGATGATACAGTTACATCTGGCCTGCATATACAATGCTTGATAAAAACTCAACAAAATTAGGGATGCTTTACAGAACCAAAAATGTCCTCCGATTCAACTAAAGCTACACTTGCCACTACTTAGCTCCTCTCCACACTTCTTTATGGCGATCCCATCCTTACCTCCAGGTTTCACAAAAATTAAAACTTGAACAATGCTATAACAAAGTTGCTAAATTTGCAGAAAATACCCCTTTCAGAACCCACCACTATACAGCACTACAAAGCCTAAATTCGTTAACATATACACACTTTCTTACCACCTATAAAATTATCCAGCATCCATCTGCCTGTCCGGCAGTACAAAACATTCTACACAACTATGTTCCCAGTCAGTTACTGTGATCCAGTGACTGAAAACCCCTATCAAATCTGCTAGGCATTGTTTGTACTTGTACAAGGTTGCCAAGACCTGGAGCTCCGTACTTGTATCCATCAGGTCAATACCCCCTCTCCCATCTTTCAAAGCCACTCTGAAAGACTTCCTAGTTAAAATCTGGCTTTGTTCTTGCTCAAAACTAGGATAAACTATATCCCTGAATGTGAACAAGTACCTTTTCATTCCTTATACCTCCTTACTCTCCCATCTTCACTTACTTCCTTACATTTATCAAATTCTCTTCCCTGACTTTCTCTCTACATATACCATAAGCTGGTTTTCCCTCACTTCATATTGCAATTTTGTTTGTATTAAACTAACTTACCATTAATTTCTCTACAAACTGTCTACAATTTTTATAAATATCAAATGATTGTCATATAACTTGTATTGATGCTTAACCAATGTTTTTATATTATCACTAATTTGTTATAATTATTTAAACTGCAGAGATTTTTTGTAAAATTATTGTTTTTAAAACATTTTGTAATAATTTGAAGCTTTTCTTCCCAGGCCTCTGCTAAAAATGGGCTCCTACCCAGTCTGACTTTTCTGGTAATTAAATATAAATAAATCCATAAATAAATCAGAAACTGTATTGACTCCAGCTATCACACAAGACCAAGTTCAAAAAGTGCTATCAAGGGCTAAAAATACTGCATTGATAGGTCCTGATAATATCTCTGGATGCATTTTAAATAGCATGAAGCATGATTTAGCCTAACCCATAACAATACTGTTCAATCTCAACCTCCATACAGGTTTTGTACCAAGTGAATGGAGAACAGCTACAGTCCTTCCCCTGCATAAGGGAGGACACTGACCCAGGTGATTGCAGACCCATAAGTCTGATCAGCCTCATATGCAAAACCATGGAAGGCCTTATCATGGAATTAATCATTCGGGACACAGGAACTCTCCAAATACTGGACCCATCTCAGTTTGGATTCATCAAGGGCAGGTCATGATTACTCAACCTGGTGGATTTTTTGAAAAGGTCACCAAAGCAATTGATGAAGGCAAAATGGTAAATAGCACATACCTCGACCTGGTCAAAGCTTTTGACACAATTTCCTACTCATGGATATGCTGTGACAACAGAGCTCCCTCACTGACATATGCAGCTTGCTGCCCCCCCAATGTGTTCATGATCCCCAGTATGACTCCTGAGCAGAATGCAGCAGCTGCAGCCTGCAACATATGCAGTAGTATGTTTAGCTACCTGCTATAGCCCTACCATACCTCACAGCCCCCTAGAACGGGATCCACACAATACCCATACAGAAAGAGGTTGAGGTGGGGGAATGGTCAAGTGACAGGGACATGTGTCACATTCTTCCCCTACAAACATGCACAGCTGATTGACCAGCAGCTACTGCAGCAGCATGCATATTCTAATGCAAATGACACATGACACTCACATCTGTCTGTCCCCTTACTGACCTCAACCCACACTGTTAAACAGTAAACTGCTACCTAATCAGAAAGTCTGTTCACAATGGCCACACATAGCAAGCAAAACTGTGGACATACCACATAAATCCAGACAGTGGACAGTATTTGTACCTACCCTCTCTGATACTGTAGTCCCTACACCTCAATAATGTCCACCTCACAGGCCAGGAAAAGGGCCAAGGCCTACATGAAGGCCTTAAGTTTAGCACTATGGTGCCATGCCATTAGCTAATGAAAATGCAACCCAGCTGTTCTGGATGCAATTAACAAGTGTGAGCCACAGATTGGTGCACAGGCAATCACCTGTTCATGAGCATTCACTACAAAAGGCAAGCTGCTGCCTATGGTAAACAGGTCAGTGACTTTCTTTATGAAGACAGACTGTGATATTCCTAGCATTATACTACAGGACAGGATTTCTGCACATAAAGGAGTACAGCACTATACCAGGTATGTAATAGAACTACCCATGTAATGGGACGCAGATGGGAGGATGCAGTTATGGGAAATAGGGCTTACAACAGTAGCTCTGTAGAGTAGCTCTGTAGTACATATCATGGAATGACATGTTGCTGTTAGTCAGCTATCCAGCAACTACAGGCTTCCTTTTTGGCTCTGTACACTGAGACATACATCACAGCTCTGGCCCTCTGAGTCCCTCCACCAATGGTCGGCTCATGTAAGAATGCTACTGGATTGTGTTTTAGACAACAGCGACAGTAAGTACTGGTGCATACAGCTGGCATATCACAAGATGTACGGTCAGTCAGCTCCTCCCAGTCTGTGAATTTCACATAGGCATAGTTCAAACATTGCCCAGGTGTCCCTGACTGTTCCTGATGTACTCTGGCTTGGTCACTGTGTAATCCACAGCCGTATGTCATTGTTTGAGAGCTATGGGTAGCATATCTACTGATCCCCTACAGCAGGACAACAGGTTATAGCCAACAGTAGTTGGGGGGACAGGCCCAGCCTCAGCAACAGAGTGTACACATTGAGCATATAACATAAGGGAATGAAAACAGTACTAGATATTAATGTACCATAACTGTTTTCTGAGGGGTTTGGCATATGCCAGCCAGATTCCCCACAGTCTGGAAACAACCATTATGCATTGTCCAACTGTTTGCCATATATCCACATTTGTCTGGCAGAGGGTCCGCATATATCAGGCACATGTACACATTGTGCAAACATCTGTGTACTATGGATGTTGGACACCTACAGGGAGGATACCCTACAGCATGTCTGCAGTGCTGTCCGTCATTGGGTCACACAGATGTTGCTGTACTGTCCCCATACACTTGCAGCACCACTCACCTATTTGTTGGATGGTGGTTGTATGACATGGTACTGGGAATGTCGCCCATATGGGACACACCACAGTAGATGGCAGTGATGGGTGTGGAGACAGAACACAGTCTGTCACAGCACATAGGGCCATAACCGGTATACCTAGGATCATATGACGTTACTAGGCTATTGGCCCTAAGGCCCTCATAAGCCTAGACCAGAGTTTAGCCCATGTTTATGCAAGTCAACACCCGATGCCCCAGTCCAACAAGAGCACAGGTGGTATCCCAAGGGTGTATATCCTATTTACCATCCAGTCATCCAGGTTTCACTTAAAAATGGGTAAAGAGGTACTCTGCCTGATGTGGACAGGGTGTCCATTCCACAACTGGGTGAGTGTCTGGGATACACATATGACCCACCAACAAGTCCTGTTGACATCACAGACCAGGTTGAGGGTGAGTATGCGGATTACTTGAGTGGAGCTTGACTTGCAGATGTGCAGCAGTCCCAGCAAGGTGCATTCCTTTATCACCTTGTATGCCAGACAGAGGTCACCTCTAAGGAGTCTGTATGAAACTGGGTAGAGGGATAGGGCTTTTAGCCTATCTGTATATGGTAGATGTTTGAGGCCATGGTATTCCCTGGTGAGGAACCTCTGTGGTCTCCCCAGCTGTTGCATGTGCTTTGCGAGGTACATGATGAAAGGGGCATTACACTCAATAATGGGTCTTATAAGGGAGGAATACAAGGATGTTATGACCCTCATATCCCTGGATGAGATACCCTTATGTATGAGGTGGGCCATGTAGAAGGCTTTCCTTATAACGGAAGCAATATGGTGGTCAAATGTCACAATGCCATCAACCTGTGTGCCAAAATCCCACACAACTGACTACGTGTTTAGGACATTGTTAGTAATGTGATAATTGTGGGGATATCACTCTCCCCAAATAGGAAGATGCTGCATTTTGTGGTATGCAGCCTGAGACCATATGTGTGTGGCAACAGTCATGTGTCTGCGTGAGAACCTCTTGGCGGATGTCCACATTACTGGAGGATTTGGTGACAGCACCCAGCATGCAGTCTTCTGCAATCATGGTCGGCCATAGCCCACTGGTTGTGCCTTGCACCTCAGAAGAGTAAATCACACAACAGAGGCCACAAGACAGAACACTGAGTTATGCTACTAGTTAAGGATCTACCGCTTGAGGTGGCTTCCCCTATATTGACTAGGTGGGTGCTGTCAGTGCGCCAGTATACCACCTATCTGGTAACATATGGATTGATGCCTAGTTGAGAGCTTATATCTATTATGGCCAAGTGGAAAATCCTGTGAAAGTCTTTGGCCATGTCAAGGTAGACAGTGTGCACTGTCTCCCCCTCATCCATGGCTTTGGTGACTGTCAAAGAAGTCAACCAAATGTAACAGACATAATTCCCACTTGATAAAGCCAAACTGTGTGTGATCGAGTGTGTGGAGGTTGCCAATGTCTTTGTTAAAGAGGTTCATGATAATCTGTTCCATGGCCTTGCAGATCAGGCTAGTTTGGCTGATGGGCCTATAATGTGCCGGATCAGTGGACACTCCACTTTAGTGTACAGGGATGACAGTGGGTGTCCTGCACTCAGCTGGGACAAAGGCAATATTCAGGCTTTGATTGAATACAGTGCCTAATGGTGTTGCAGGTTCACGCATGAGGTCATGTAGGACGCATCCTGCAATGTGATCGGGTCCCATGGAGGCTGTATTCCATGACTTTGAGATGGCAGTGATGACCTGTTCCCTAGATTTAAGGGGAAGGGGGCAGGTACTGGGGATGTCCAGATGTACTGATGGGGGGACAGGGGGTGAAGCATTCACTGACTCTGTATATCTACAGCACTTGTATATCTGGTGTCCTTGACCACCACTTCTGAGCAGATCTGGGTGCTTCCTTTGTGGTTGCAGACATATGTGAGGAAGGAGATATGGCTGTTTGTAGTGGATGTCACCAATGTGGGTTCATAGTTTGCTTTTCAGGATTTCAGTACTGCTCTTATTTTCTTGTTCAGGTTAAGGAGACATTGCTTCACATTGGGCACCTGCTCTTTCTTGGTCTTGGACAGCAATATTTCATTCCTGTTCTAGAGTCTATTGGGCACCTGCTCTTTCTTGGTCTTGGACAGCAATATTTCATTCCTGTTCTAGAGTCTATTTATTGCAGATGTCTACCAGACAGGTTTACTTATCCTTGCAGAGGATCGGGTATACCTTACTACATGCATCATTACAAATACACGTATAGTGCTTTGGTGTATCTGTGGATATTAGTGCCAGTTCCTACAGAGGGGGAAGGGGCTGTGAAGCTGTTTATACCATCCCTCAGGAGGCTGTAGAGATGTCTGTATGTCTGACCCTAGCAAGATGGGTATTGTGGAAGATGGTGGCCGCAAATATGACCACTTTATCGTTGGTTTTACAATGGAGGATGATACTGTAGGGATGCTGCAATGGTTACCTATGTTGCTTAATATCAACTCCAAGAGATCTTCACCTCATGTGGGGGTAGCAGCTAGCTGTTCCAAGGTGTCTGCATTGCCAAATTCCATGAATATATGGGCAAATGTGTACTGGCATGAGTAGTTCTTCCAATCTATGTTTGGATAGTTAAAGTCACCCAGGATCAGGGTACAGAGTTGAACCCTGATAGAGCTGAACAGGTCCATATATGCAGAATGGGATTCCTGATCACATGGAGGAGGGTGGGGGGTGGTAGCTAGCTGTGATTTGAATAGGGGTCTTGGCAATGGTTAACTGCACCTGGAGTGTCTCCTGTGCATCTTGCTGTTTGACCAGCCTGGAGGTGTATATGTCTTTAATATATAGTGAAACCCCACGTCCCTTGGCTTTACTGCCCACACATTGGGGTCTGGCTGTATGATAGGAAGGGTGACCATGTAAGGCTGGGGTGCTCTCTGCAGCTTTGAACCATGTGTCTGGGACTGCATAGATGTCAGCATTGTCCAGGGTTAAGACTGCTTGCAATGAGTGCAGATTCATGTTTAGACTCCTAGAGTTTAGCAGCATGGCCTTCAATTTGTGATTTGTTGACAGTTTCATGTTGGTAGTCTTAAAGTCACCACTTTTCCTAATAAAGGCACTATGGGGGTGGCAAGAACCATGGCCAGAAGCCTGAAGGCTAAGTGGGACAGATGAAGGCAATCTCTTGCAAAGCATTGGGGTCTGTTGATCATATCATCCCAGGCTGTCAGGTACTGGATCCCCCTGGAATGGCACCAGAAACCAAGCCAATTGTTAAGGTCAATCATTTCCTGACTGTATTGTGGCATCATTCTGGGTAACGGCAAAATACTGCTTATGGCTAGGGACATACCTGCCTAGGACACATAACCAGCGGGCTCAATCATGTCTCACGTCATATAGTTCAGAGAGGTACGTCTCAGGTCAGGCACTCCAACATGGATTATGACAGACTCAACAGTAACTGTTGTTGACAGACAGCAGTGCATATGTGATATGGCAGATTCTGGCACCTGACAGACAAGTAACAGTGACCTTCCCCATATACAGCCTGGTGAGAGGAACATCTGTGCATCTCACAATGGAGTCTCATATGACTAATATATTTGATGTATGGTGATGCCATAGTGGCTGTGGGACACAGGTGTGTGGCTATGTGTGGTATGTGGTGTGGAGGGTTGTGGAGTTCATGTGTGTTTTTGCCTCAGAGGTCTCCTTTGTTTGGGGATGCATATGTTAAGGACCTCCGCATATGTGGGTATGTGTTGTGTAGGTATGGGTAGTGTATGAGGTGTACTGGTTGTGTTGACAACCTTTTTGGTGCCCGATATGTGGGCTTGGGAGGGAGAGAGCATGGACTGCAGGTTCCTAATGTCACTGCATTTCACAGATTGTGTTCCTTGGTGGTGTTTGCAGATGGTCGTCTGTGTACATGAGGGAGTTGCTACACTGCGTCAGGATGCCCATGTCAACCAGACTGGCAGGGGAAACTGTAGGACATTGTCCAGCCATATTTGTTAGAATCTTTGGGAGGAAGGCCAGGGAAACCGAAGGGGTGGGTCTAAAGCCCAGGTGCTTAAAACAAATGTAGGAGGGTTACACTACATATAGTTTAGTGAGTTTATCTACAATTCCAGAGTGGGGATGGTGTTAAATGCCTTGGCAAGATCTAGATAGGATGTATGAACCACCTTACCCTCATCTATGGCTTTGGTGACTACTTCAAAGAAGTCCATCAGGTTTAGGAGACATGATCTGTTTTTTACAAACCTGAACTGTGTGGGCTCCAGAGTTTGGAGATCTCCAATGACTTTGTTTATGAGTTCCATGATGATACATTCCATAACCTTGCAGACCAGGCTTGTCAGGCTAATGGGGCAGTAGTTCCCAGAGTCTGTTGTGGCCCCCCCCCCTTTGTGGAGTGGGATAACTGTCACGGTGCACCATTCAATGGGCACAAAGCCTGAGGTGAGGCTATGACTGAACATGGTACTTAGGTGGAGTGCCAGTTCATTCTGTGGTTCATGTAGAAGGCAGCCTGGGATGTTGTCAGGTCCCATGGATGCTGTGTTCTTGGCTTTGGAGAGTGAATTTTTTACCTGTGCAGCCGTGATTACATGAACTTTGCATTCTTCCGGTATAAAGATGGGCACTTTAGGGGGTGAGGGGGGGTAAAGTTAGCATTGAACCTATCTGCCAGGATGTTGGCAATATCAGTTGGTTCTGTATATTTAGTGTCATTGTGCTGTAACTCAGAGCAGATCTGAGTGTTGCCATTGAGAATCTTGACATAGCTATAGAATGGTTTGTGGTTGTCTTTAGAATCAGTGGCGATTTTGTTTTCATAACTAGCTTTGGAGGATTTTATAAGGGATCTCAGCTTCTTACTGAGGCTGACCAGGGAGTTCCTCCAATCATGGGATTTTACTCTTTTTTGCAACAGTTTCTTTCTTCTGTTGTAGAGTTTGTTTATGGCAGAAGACAACCAGATTGGCTTCCTTTTTTTGGAGGATAGCATCTTGGTTCTGTTAGGGATAGCACGATCCGTGCACTAGTGTAAGTGCTTATAAAGTGCATTTGTGTAGGATTCAGCAGTCGTACCTCTATTGTCCATCTGCATGGGTGTTGTGAAGTTTGCCACTTCTGTCTTAAGAAGGGTGAAGTTGGCTTTGGAGAAATTTTTTACGTTTGTTTTCCTAATGGGGGTGGAAGCAGGATGTGGATGTCTAGGGTGATTAGCTTGTGGTCAGATCTGACCAACGAGGAGCTGACCTCTGGTGTGGAACACCAGTCACCCATGTTGGTGATGACCAGGTCTAGGATACTGCTGCCCCTGATGGGGGTGTGGATAAGTTGATCCAAGGTGTTGGAATCGATTTCCAGAAAACGTTGAGCAAAAGAGTTGGTACACGAGTAGTTTTCCCAGTTAATGGTAGGGTAGTTGAAATCACCCATTATTAGAGTGTTGGGTTGTACCTTAATATTTTCCAGTGTATCAAGAAAAGAGGAGTGGGAATCCTGGGACATGGTGGGGGGTCTGTAGCAAGCTACAATCTGTACTACGGTTTTGCCCAGAGTTAGTTGAACTTGGATAATCTCGGATGCATTATGCTGAGCAACTAACTTGGAGGTGTGGATATCCTTAATGAATATGGACATGCCTCCACCTTAAGTGTTTTGGTCCAGGTACATGAGGCAATTGCTGCATTGTCCCAAGATGCCCAGATTCATCAGGTAGACAGGAGAAAACACCGGGAGCTGACTTTTAGACATGCCTGAATAGATGCGTATTTATTAAGTACTAAAAACTGTTTTCCTCTAGACAAGTGAGGAAAGTTGAGTGCTGTAGTAATGTGTAACTTATTTAGTGCTTACAATGAGTTATGAACATGTGTTGAGCTCAAAGAAACAGATTTGAGTGTTAAAACTAAAAAGCTGGCTAGTTGCAAGGGAAACCTTGAAGAGCAGACTTTACGGCGCCAGGAATAGTTTAACCCTAGTTAAGTGGGGGGGGGGGGGCTCAGGAGCTCACAAACAGTCCTGGACACAGCAAAATCCATATCTAGACAAGACCTGCCACAGGAAAGGGAGGAAGCAAGCTTAGAATTCTTTTTTCAGTAAAAGTGAAAATGGAGAAAGCTGGAACAGAAGTTAATTCAATGTTAAGAATCTGAGTGTGCACCTGGTGGTTGAAAGGAATACACCTTAACCACTGTACCACTTGGCCTTTCAGGTTACACCTTGTGGTTGAAAGGCATACACCTTAACCACTGTACCACTTGGCCATTCAGGTATAATCAGCCCTTGCAAGTCTTGAACCCAAGACCCTGCACAACATAGCCACAGCAATTTACCACTAAGCCATCTTTCCAGCCTGTGATGCAGGTAATGCGCAAGGAGTCAGACTTACGGGGCAGCTGTAGTAGAGCAGGGTCCAACATTGGCTTGTAGGTGTCACACAGCCCACCTATGAGCAGCCAGTCTGATACCAATTGGAGCAATAGTGATGTGAGCCTGTCTGCATGGGACAGGTGTTGGAGGCCATGGATTACCTTTATGAGGTATCTTCGTGGCCTTTCCAGTTGGTGCAGATGTCTGGATAGGTACATACCAAATGGGGCACTGTAATAAAATATTGGTCTATGGAGTGAGGACTACAGAGAGGTAATAACCACCATTTTTCTGTATGCAATCCATTTACCTATGAGATGAACCACGTACAAGGAATTTCTAACCACTGACCCTACATGATGTTTAAATGTGGAATTATTATCAACCTGAGTACCCAGGGTCTCTCAACAGAGGTTGTGCGTTTAGTGGGTTAGCATTGATGTGGTAAACAGTGGTGCCATGTCTTTGCCGAATGGTATGATGATACAGTTTTTTGCATTTAGCTTGAGCCCAGGACCTTGGAACTAGTCTGTAGTTGATGTAAGGCCCTCATGCAGTATGTTAACATCATATGGGGAGTCAATGACAGCATCCAACTTACAGTCATCCACAAACTTGGTCAGTACCTACAAATATAGGTGGCGGCGAGTAACATACATGCCTAGATACGTGTGGGTTTATTTAGGGGCAGCAGCTACTCACAGGGCCTCAAAATGTATACATATTGCACACACATAGGCAAGACAGACTAGGGTTGCCACCTTATCAAATGTGCAATGTGGGACACTTTTTGTATTAAGCTGAGTGTTGGCAGGACAAACTCTACCCACAGCGAGAGCAATGGACAGAACCTCACTTTTTTGATAATATAACAGCTTATTTTTGCAGCATTTGCCTAGATTTTGCTATTTCTCATAACATTTAGGTGTTTGCAATGTGAAATGACTGTTTTATGCAACTATTAGAATAATGTAGGATATGTTTGTTGGCCTGTTACACTCTTGGGACATTTGTATTGTTTTAGTTGTTTTCACAGGACACACCTGGCCAGACATGAACTGCAACTTGCACAGTAGGACAGGTGATAACCCTAACACAGTTACACTGCTACAAGGGGATATATGTACACACACGGGTCTACTTCATAACAATGAAATTTCATAATGTTGAATTTCATAACATTGAGACCATAACATCGAAAATTCAAAACATTGAAAACCCAAAACATTGAAAACTCAGAACATTGAAAGTGTGGTTCATAACATTGAAAACTACATTGCACAAGTAAATAAGATCCCATCCACCTACAACACACTTAACTAACAAATACACTTTCTACTACGTTTCTGCAGGGGAGCAAGCCCCCGTGCACCCCCACTCCCTCCATAAATTAAGTATACCAACTCCAAGATCCCACTATAGTGGAAAAAAGTTAATTTCCTAACCTCAGTGAGGTTAGGAAATTAAAATTTTTCCACTGTAGTGCGATCTTGGAGTTAGTATATTTAAGTTACGGGGGATGTGGGGGTGCAGGGGGGGCTTGCTCCCCTGCAGAAATGTAGTAGGAAGTGTGTTAGTTAGGTGTTGTTGTAGGTGGAGAGGATGTTATTTACATATGCACTGTAGTTTTCAGTGTTATGAAGCACACTTTCAGTGTTCTGAGTTTTCAATGTTTTGGGTTTTCAGTGTTTTGGGATTTAGATGTTTTGGTCTCAATGTTATGAAATTCACCGTTATGAAATTTCAATGTTATGAAGTAGACCCACACACACACACACACACACACTCATGAACTGTCCTTGTTGCGAGTAGAACCCCTACCTGTTTGTTGTACATACTATAGAGCTACATATGCATCGCATGCACCATGGAGCTTATGTGTATTTGTAGTGTCTACCACTACTGTTCAGGTGGACGACATCTGCAGGCACTGTAAAGGTTGCCAATGGGGGGGGGGGTTAACAGGTTTGCCAGGCCCTTAAAATTATATAATGACTGCACACACACAGGCAAGATGGCCACACTGCTCTGAGGGGATATGCTTACATACACTGACAGAGTTGCTGGTTTTGAGATTAGAACTCCTACCTTTCTAGCTATATACACTACAGTACTACGTACTTACCACATGTACCACAGAGCTATTGTGCTTAGAGAGTGTTTAACTGTGCTTCTAATGTGCATGACATCAGTAGGCCCTGAAAAGGTTGCCAATGGAGGGGGGTTAACAGGTCCTTAAAATTGTATAGCTATCACATACAGACAAGACAGCCACACTGCTGCAAGGAGATATGCTTACACACACATACACTCACAGAGTTGCCAGTTTTGAGAGTAGAACCCTTAGAATGCCTACCTATCTAGTTATATATGCTATAGTGCTATGTAATTACTGCATGTGCCATGGAGCTTATGTGTCTGAAGAGTGTCTAACTGTGCTTTTCAGGTGGATGACATCAGCAAGCCCTGTAAAGTAAGCCAATATGGATGTTAACAGGTAGGCACAGGCCTTAAAATGTATTAGTATTGCACATACATACGCAAGACAGACACACTGCTGTAACACACACACACACACACACACACACACACACACACACACACACACACACACACACACACACACACACACAACACAACACAGAGCTGATGTGCCTGAAGAGTGCCTAACTGTGCTTTTAAGGTGAATGACATAAACAGGCCATGTAAAGTAAGCCAATGTGGGGGTTAATGGGTAGGCACGGGCATTAAAATGTATTAGCACTGCACACACATAGACAAGGCAGGCACATTGCTGCAAGGGGATATACTTATGCACACACACTTCTACAGTTGTTGTTGTTGGGATTAGAACCCCTATCTATCTAGATATATATACTATAGTGCTATGTACTTATCACATGCACCACTGAGCTTATGTGTTTGGAGAGTGTCTAACACTGCTGCAAGGGGATATACTCATGCACATGCACTCACACAGTTGCTGTTGTTGGCATTATAACCCCTACCCATCTGGATGTATATACTACAGTGCTATGTACTTATTGCATGCATCACTGAACTTGTATTTTGAGAGTGTCTAACTGTGCTTCTAAGGTGGATAATATCAGCAGGCCCTGTAAAGTAAGGCAATGTGGAGGTTAACAGGGAGGCATGGGCCTTAAAATGTATTAGCATTGCATACACATAGGCAAGACAGACACACTGCTGCAAGAGGATATACTTACACACACACTCACAGAGTTGCCATTGTTGGAATTAGAACCTCTACCTATCTAGCTGTATACAGTATAGTGCTATGTACATATTGCATGCACCACAGAGCTTATATGTTTGGAGAGTGTCTGCCACTGCTGCTGGAATGGATGACATCAGCAGCTGTTGACAGGGAGGCCACTATTGTGGAGGCCACTAGTCAAAGGGCTATAAAATGATTGACCACTGCACAGACATAGGCCTGGTGGGTGTGTATATACTCCTGTATGTGGAATATCTACACACACACACACACACACACACACACACACACACACACACACACACACACACAGACACACACTGGTTGATGTGAGATTAGAGCCCCTGCCTACCTACTAATACACATTACAGCTCACCGTACTAACAATTGGTGTGCAAGTGGCTGCAGCACTACACTCTATACCTTTCTGTGTATGTGTGTGTGTTTATTTTTTCTCTCTCTCTCTCTGTGCCACATACTGATAGATAAGGGTAATCATGCCTGATGGGGATAGGGGGAGACTGGTATACATAGGTGTTTGTATGCACAGAGATATACTGACATCTCAGTTCTACAGGGGGATGAGGTTTCAGACATGGGCTGAAATTAGCTAAGTGTAGGAGCATGCCCAGTGTGACCATCAGTACTTAAAAGGGGACTCCAGTCCAGACCTACTTGTACTCCAGTCTGGGATTTTGTGTGCTACCGCCAATTGGCTGCTGCATCTGATTACACAGTCCAGCACCTCCTTGATATAATGCCCAAGGAATTCCTCAGCTGTGTGCTGGCCATAATATCTCACTCATTCCTAGGGTGTGTACAGACTGTATTAGACTGAACAGGGTTTTTCATCACATCTGGTACACTTTACATAGCAATGTGATTTCCTGGTACATCAGTGGCAGATCACTATAGATTGATGTGAGGAACTGCTGACAGACATTTGAGTTACTGACTCAATACACAGCAGGGAACCCAAGCTACTGCACAACCTGTTCTACTCTGCACTTTCTACATTTGTCTGGCCAGTAGTTCATCCTTCTCCTTATCTGTGGGCCTTTGTCCCACTCCTGTTGCTGGCTTTGTCCACAGTTGCAGCTCTATGTAGTTGTAGGTATGCTGTGACTGGGGTATAGGATGTAACACCACACACAGGGTTACAGACTTCACACATCTGACTGTACCTGTTTTGCAGGCTGTCCAGAATTGCGCCCCATATGTCTGCTCTGGTCCTCAAACAGTTTGTGTTGTATTGGTATTATAATGCTACATGGTGCCCGTACCTCTCAACCTCTTAGACTAAGAAATCTGGACAAAGCCATATATAAAAGTGGGACACAGGCCCAAAAATAGTGACAATTGTTTAATATTGCTCTTACAAACTCAAGACAGTTGGTAGAATAACAGGTTTTGCATGAATTTTCTGAAGGGTTATGAAGTATGCATCTCAAATGTCTGTCATTATTTTCTAACATCAACCTTTATTGATCTGGTACTAGTTTGCCAGAAAACTGCAATGTTATGAAAAACGAACCAGAAATATGAGGCAAAAATGTGGACATTCTGTGAAACTCTGAACATTTCAGAGGTATGATGGTGCTCACTGACTTGTAAGTACTGACACAGTTACTTGACGGCCTTTACATCCTGCTGCTACTCTGACTTGTTACAACCTGCTGTTCTACTAGCCACTGTCTAGGTTAATCAGAGCTGTGTACTGTCCATATCTGTGACCCCCTGTCCCTCCTTTGTCTCTGGCTCTGTCCAGCTTTCTTGCAGTAACAGATAGTGACATATGGACAGTCTGAAGAACTCCTACCATAGGTGTAGCTCACATGCAAAACAGTAGCCGCAACCCGTCTTGAACCATGAACACCATCAACCACGATAATATACCTGGCCCACTAACTCACAACACAGTGAAGTTTAATTCCTGACACTATCAACCACAGACATACATAGCACACTGACCCCTGAATATTGTGGAAATGGAACATGTCACCAGACTGATTGGGACAGCACTAGGATTGTGTGGTCTGCTATTACCTAGCAAACATAATGTTACTGCAGTTGTATGGGAACACGGGTGTGTTAGGGGTAGGGCACTCTAGCACTGACTGTCATGCATCTGTCCTATGACCCCACTGTTTGCCATTTCCCTCACAGAGTGCAGTGGGTTTTGCTGTCTGAGGGCCTACTGCATATTATGGGTCGGCCAGTATTGGGCAGAGAGTTCCTATTGTCCCACATAGCTGTCAGATGTCTGCAGGTATCCCAGTAGCCCACTCTATTCCCTTGCATACATGTGGCAGGTCCATACATATGCTACCATAGTCTAGTACCCCATACATTTGTTGTAAAGAAGAGTGACCTTGTGTCTACAGCAGTTGAGATAACAGTGCTTCAGGGATGACTCTGTCAGATGCATGCAGTACACAGCCAATACATGGTAAGGTGCAGGTTGTGTGGTGCGGCTGGCATCCTTTTTACTATGTATGTGAGTCAGAGTGAGGTGTCAGTCCTTAGGTCCCTAGGATGTCAGTGCATATGCTATGCGTTGCCTCTTTGCCAAGGCCAGGGCATACTGGGCATGCCTACGTCTGCCTACAGGGACAGGCTCAGGGGGTTCCTCCTCCAAGTCCCCCTGTGGCTGTGGGGAACTTGGCACTGATGGGGGCCTGTGTATCCTTTCCCTGTGATATTCCTTCTGCAACTGTTTCTGCAGGATCATATTGTGTACCATGGCACATACTGTGAACATATGTACAAATGTGGCTGGAAAGTACTGCAGGGCTCCACCAGATATATCGAGGAAGCAGAACCGTGACTTGAGCAACCCAAACACATGCTCTGTGATGTTCCTAGTCTGTGCGTGTGCCTCATTATGGCATTCTTCGGTAAATGTGTGTGCATTTCTGATGGGTGTCATCATCCACAGTTCCAGTGCATAGCCAGCATGCTCCAGTAGATGGCCATACAAGATGTCCCCGCTAGCAAATGTCTGGTATAGCTGTGATGTGTGCCAGATATGGGAGTAGTGATAACTGCCAGGGCTGCCAGCACACATATTCATGATAATGCCCTGGGCACTGCACTTGACCTGGCAGTTGATGGAGTGATACCCCTTGCGGTTGACATTGACTCTATCCTCCTCACCAGGTGGTGCTTTTATGTGCACATGAGTGCAGTCTATGGCACCCAGTACCTCAGGGTAGTGTGCTACAAGGTGGAAGAGATGCATGTTGTTGGCCCATTGAGATGGGTTCCCTTCTATTGTCTCTCAGTCTGAGTTGAGGACAGCAAAGCTCGGTGAGTTATTGTAGTATGTCCCTCTCCACCCTGTAGCACTGTACTATCTCCAGCTCATGTAGCTCCTGGAAGGTTACCCTGGGCCTGAACACTCTTCTCCTTAACAGTCTAGGCCTATTGTCAGCATCAGCACCCAGCACTGACCTCAGCCTCTAGCACATACAGATGTAGCAATGCAGCAGTAGCCGCTATAATTTTGTCAGTTAAAATTCCCAAGTGTGTATTCCAATGGTGCCGAGTATGTGTAAGTTTGCCACCCGTCCCGTTGTCAGTGGGACACTCACTGGTTAAGCCACCTTATCCCGTTGCCTGCTGTATCAAGTAGTGGGACCTGAAAAGTCCCACTTTTACGATCGCACTGAATTGCCATGGAAAAGTCGCAATTACTTCCGGCTTTTTTACGGCAATTCACTTATGTCACCAATCTGGACCTGCAGGCAAAGCTGCTGCCTGTTAGGTTCGGGTGCTTTAATTCGTGCATCAATTGGCTGAAATTCACAAAAGGGGTGGGGATTGGAGCAGGAAGAGCCCTGCAACGATCGCGGCTGGAGGAGCGCTTTGTATTAAGCACTTCTACAGCAACTAAAAAGAGACTGTTTTTTTTTTTCATAACAAGCGATCCAGCCAGCCAGCCAGCCATCCTCCATCCAGCCAGCCAGCCATCCTCCATCCAGCCAGCCAGCCATCCTCCTCCATCCATCCAGCCAGCCATCCTCCATCCAGCCAGCCAGCCAGCCATCCTCCATCCAGCCAGCCAGCCAGCCATCCTCCAGCCAACCAGCCATCCATCCATGCAGCCAGTCATCCATCCAGCCAGGCATCCATCCATTAAGCCATCCATCCAGCAGCTACTCCCGCCAACCAGCTAGCCACTCAAGCCAACCATCCAGCCAGCCCCCAGCCATTCATGCAGCCAGCCATCCATCCATTCATGCAGCCAGCCATCCATCCAGCCATGCATCCATTCATTCAGCTATCCATCCATCAAGCCATCCATCCAGCTGCTACTCCCACCAACCAGCTAGCCACTCCAGCAGTCATCCATCGTACCCATAACAGCATCTCCTTCACCACCCTGGTGGTGATGTCATGGTGGAGGGTGTGGCCAGTGTCATATTGGCCACACCCCCATGTCCCACTTTGGCCCACTTAAAAGGTGGCAACCCAAAGTATGTGGGAAAATTCAGACTGAAGGGTGTATGCATACCTTATAGTGGTGTGCTGCAGATGCAGCCTGTGTGATTGGCTGACTATGATGTGTTCCATCTGCCAGGTTCATCATTTAAAGCTTTGAATGGACCAGTGTCAGTGGAACAGGGCTTATCATTTACATTTGATTGGCTTTCCCACGCTATTTCCTTTATTTTTTTTAATTCCTTCCATGCTAAGCACTGCGGCGGGGCGTGTAAGCCCATGGTACTAGTGTAAACAGTGCTCAGCGGTTTAGACACCCCCCCCACACATGAGCATGCTCAGTTTAGTTTAAATAAGCTAAAACACATGCCGCGGGGCTAAACACAGCTTAGCAGCAGTGCACTCACCCCTGTGCTTAGCTGATCACAAACAGGTGCCGCTAAGCTCCAATCCACTTCTACATTGTGTGACACACCCCCCTTTTGATGTCAGCTACGTGTTCTACTAACACCAACATGGTTCTGGCCCTTCACAGATTTTATGTGCAGACACAGTGGCCCATATCTGCTATACAGTAACCCCAGCTCATTTGAATACAGATCCTTGCATATACCCTGGATACTTCACTACTTCAGGGCCTGCCCCCTTAGCAACCACCAAAACCTGCCATTGTACACTCTGCATGCAGAACACTATAATGCATTATTTTTGCAAATGTCTTATTTTCAGTTTTTCAACATTTGTTTTTGCATAACAGCATGTTTGCATGTTGCTGTGCACCACGCAATCTTAATGTGTATTAATTTTTTTTTATATTTTATAATGATTTTCATTGCTTTTTGAACTCACTGATCATAATTTTGGGCATTTACATGCCTACACTGCAGTATCGAACCTTTTTTGTTTGGGCTTTTACAGCCCTTGTTTAATTTTTACATTTCTGTATATGGTTATTTTCCACGTACATTTCTGACACCAACACGGCTCCTACATGGGTACCTTTCTGCTTACTGGATCGCAAATCACCCTCATTTGCATGGATTTCACCTGCTTATGAAGTGATTTGCATTCCACGGACACTTCTGTGTCCACTAGCTCATGCAAGTCCCTCTGCTCTGTTTATTGGATTGCTTGGCTGCCGGTTTCCATGTTGGAGCTATGCCACTATGTCTACACTGAAAATCATTCTGTGTAGGCTTTACTGAATTCTCCCCTTTTTGTTAAATTATACATTAAAACTTCTTCATCTTGATATTTACTTTTATTCATTCCAACATTATTTTCCACTGCTCTATTACATTTCCATACCCTCCCAATGTCATTCATAATACACTTATTTCCTTTCTAGTATAATGTATTCCATTTATTTTCTTAGTTTCATCAAACCTTGCTTTTTCCCTTGTTTATCTGTAAAACAGCTTTCTGTAATAATTCCCCTACTCATAACACAACTTCATTTTTCTGTACCTTAATTTTAGCCACAATCACAAAATCATTTGGTGGACAAATTGGTATTACAACTCATTTTCCTATCTCCTGGTTTATTTCATTTCACACACATATGTTTGAATTATTGCATTCCTTACCAGTACAGATACATACTTAACTGACAGCCTTGTTTTAGCCTCTCCTATTTTTCATTTTTTCTCCCATTCATCCATTTACCATAACTTTCAACCACGACATTTCACAGTATTTTTTACAACATTCAGAATTTTTCCCCTATGCCATATGTTTCCGGAATGTTCCATATTGCTTCATGACTAACCTTATGAAATGCTTTAGCCATGTCATTTCACTAACCAACTTCCTTACTTTCTTTCAAAACCATATATGTTATTTCTGTTACTGTTATTAAAAATATTACTATAGGTTCATAGTGAAGTAGTAGGCTAGCTGTCCTTACAGGCAATTTTAAGCTCAGCCAGTTTCTCTTTCAGAGGTGAGAATCAGATCCTGTGCCTTGTGTCTGTGAGGTAAACATTTTAACCATTATGCCAACGCCCAAACCCTATTATTTCCTTCACTTCTCTCCATCTCATTCCAAAAAACCCTTTTCATATAACTTCATCCAAAACCTTCTGCATTTTTCGTTTTATTTTTATAAAGATTTTATAATCTGTATTTCCTACTCTTATCCATCTTCAATTTTTAAGTTTGTCTTTCATCTTTTTTTTTTCATATAACCCCACTTCATTTGTTATTCATTTCTCTATGTATTCATTTAATAGTTTACAGAATATCTCATTTTTATTCATTTCATTATAATATTCTTAACCTGAACCATCTACTTCCTTCTTTTATGAATTTTTTTTTTCAATTTCTCTCACAGTAATCTCTTTTTCTAGGGAATTCTTAACATTTTCAGATATTTTATTTTACAATCCATACTTCTTGTACTATTTCATTTTCGTACATGCTGTCAACATTTTCCACAATTCCATTATTTCCTCCTGCATATATCCAATATTTCCTTCCAAACCAATTATATTCATTCTTCCTTCTCTTATTTCACCTATTTTGCCAAAAACGAGAAACATCTTCCTTTTTTCCTTTCAAAAATCTTTGTCTAAATAACACATTATTAACTTTTTCTCTATTTTTCACACAGCTCTCTTTCAATTTCTCTTTTTCTGTCACAATCCTGTTCTAGTACTTTTTTCATGTCTTTTTGTGATTTCATTAAATACTCTCCTATTCCTTTGCTTCACTCTTTTTAAAACAGTAAAAAATATTTTCATGTAGTTTTGTTTATAAACATTCCACCAATCTGTTTACATAATGTACTGTCATTGTCATATGATGTTCCCATAAAATATTATGTTCCTTTTTCATCTTATCTATTTTACCACTCTCTCCAGTCAAACATTTTACTCCATTCTTTTCTTTATTACTTCTTTCCATCTCCTATTCTAACCATTACTGCTCTATGATCAGTAAAAGCAGCCATTTCTACCGTACTTATTATTTCTATCGTACTTATTATTTCTATCATATTTTCTGAATGCACCACATGAGCTATTCCAGGAATGAAAGTCCCCCCTTTATAGGTCCATTCTCTAAGTCTTCCTATTTTAAATCTTCCATGTCTTATAATTTATCTTATTACTTTAATATCTTGTGTTATTTCCCTTCTCCTTTCTCAAATCACAGTTAAAATGTCCCACCATAGTAACTGACATATTTAACAGGACAAAGTTTTTAAGTTCCTCAAACATCTTTTCCTCTCCATCATGTTGGTATATGCATAAAGTACAATTACCATTACACATATTTCCCTTTTCCTTATATCACATACCACTAGCCTTCCAGGAACTGCTACTGTTATAACCAGTATGTTTATCTCTCCATTACTGAAAAAAATTCTCATTCCTGAACACATCACTCTCAACTGAGAATTTAATCTTTTTACCCTATATTGCTTCAGTTATTTTCCTTTTGTCTTCCACCATACATCTTATTTATAAAAAATGTATCAAATCTATATAAAGGTAATTATGTAGTTAAGAATCTTGTATTATAGTAGAGAAAACTGTTTGTATCCAGAGAGCTTGATCCTGCTACTTGGTTTAAAAATAGTTGTTACTTTCTCAACTGACTCTGCAAAGTGTGAAAGTTGCTTGGAGAATAAAATTTAAAACTTTTGAAAAGACTTCTAAAAGGTTTTTACTTCGGTGCGGAGGTTCCGTTTCTGCCTTACTGGTTGTTCCAGCTTGTGTCATTTCCAAATCTATATTTATGTTTTACACCATTCAGTCATTATGATACCTCTAATATAATTTAGACTACTATTTACATTTAACGCTAAAATTCCTAAGTCATTACATTTCTTTTTTTAATCGCTCTTATTTCCAGTTTTTATTTTACTTTTCTTTCTCTGTACCCACATCCCGATGGATTTATTGTCATTTTTGTCCTGTTCTTCTCCTGTATATCTGTTTTTATCTTGCACTATAATACTTTATATACGTTCTCCACCAATATCTCCCATTAATTATACTCAGACTATCTTTCCTCTGAAATGCTCTCTTCTTTTTCAAATTTTTCCTATTCTAGTAAAGGAGAGTCAAACCAAACATGCCCAAATTCATTGCATTTTCTACATTTAGGCCTACAAAGTATGCTCCCTTTTCCCACATTGCTCACATCTTCTGTTATTACTGTCTTGCACCAAATGCTTCTTATCCACATACAAGAAAACAGGTTTTAGGTTGACCCTGATACCTGACTGTTCCCCATTTCTCATTCACAATTATAACATTTGAAATATGTTGTAATTTTCCATTGTGCACATTCAGTGTCACCCATTCCTCCCATCCCATTGTCCAACATGTCTTCCATCATACTTTTTTTTATCTCATGCACCTTATTATAGGTAGACAAAAAAAAAGTCTTTAACTCAAGTTCCCCTATGTTTGATGTTCACAGCTGCACATTTCTTTTCTTCTTCTTTAACTGCAGTCCCAAGGTATGAAAAATATACACTTTCCACTGTGCAAATGAGATTTTTTCTATTCCATTCATAAATATTTCAAGTAAAGCAAAAGTTTCAAAAGTAACTTCACAAAATTCTTCTCTTTTTAAGTGTACTAAATTTATAGTTCTTATGTCCTGTACTTTAAACTCCAAAGGCAAAATAATACTGTCCAAACGTCATACTTAATAGTGCCTCTTCTTTTTTTGGATTCTTACCACTGGTCCTCTGTTCTGGTTTTGTTGTCCTTGCATCACCTTGTTTTCTTTCAGCTTCAGTCACATCTTTCTTTCCTTTTACGATTTCTGCACATGCAAAAAACACCCCATTGCAGAGGCATGCCTTTAAAACCAGATACTCCAGTGACCTATCATACCCTCAGTCTGCAGTCAGCACCTTCTGGTAATCCATCTCCTCTTCATTGGTCATCTGGCAGCACATTCTCTATTACTTCTCCCAGCACACCATTCACCATAGTACTTCAACTTACTTTCTCATCAGCATTTCGCTCACCTGAGTTCATCATCTTTGGTGACAAAGAAATTTACAGACCTCCTTCTTCCAACTCTGTAACAACTACCTTCTCTTTCTTAAACAGTCTGTGAGATTTCAGTTTTCTGCAGCAAAGCACTCAGACTTTCTCCTTTCCTCCTCCATCTAAATCTCCAAGCTCTAATGACAGCCCCGTATTACTACCTAGTGCTCAGAAAAAAAGTAGGCCAAATTTCCCCTTTTGGGTATCCTTCCTGAAAAGAGGAAACTGGCCTAGTGAAACTAACCTGGTCAACAAAAGTGTAAATACATACATAAATAAATAAAAAATACTCTACAATACTTTTAATCAAATTACATTTCATCCAAAATGTAAATACAGCAAATATTCCTTCAAAGGTTTTTTTGCATGGGAGCAAGTCCTCCTGCACCCCCATATGTGTGTATGCTGGGGGGGGGGGGTGCCTCCACCCCTGTACCTAAATATGCTACCTCCACAGATAATTATGGAGAAAATAAAATACACACACACACACACACACACACACACACACACACACACACACACAGCAAATCACTGCTGGAGCAAAAACACAAACTTGTATATATGGGGGTACAACATGTTCATGGATATAAGGTACAAATGGTACACTTGACTAATTTGCCTTGTAATTCCTACTAATCTAACACCCTATACCATACCAGCAGTAATTCTCTATAGCCTGCTGCACTTTTCCAAAACAAGTGAATACACCAAATGTGTTTTAGATTAATTTTTAAAATAACGTCATTAAATTATCAGTTAAGACATAGGCAAACATGCATTACTAGAAATAAAAACCATACCATATTAACATTTTTCATTTACATACATTATATAACACATACACTTTCTTTATAACTATCATTAGTCTAACATTACATAAATTGCTCAATTCCTGCTTCCCTTAAACCTCATTTATCTTCCTAAACATTATTCTGCATGTATTGTTCCTACAATTTCCATTTATTTCTATGTAATTCACTTTTCCCTTTTCTATAGACTCCTCTTCCAGTTCTTTTATCTCATTTACAGTATTTAATACTTCAAATACAGTCAGCTTGGACTTAAATTTCCATTTTCTAGTAATTGCTTTTTTGGTAGCTAACAGAATTAAATTTAACAAAGCCTTACTATGTTTAGGCCATTCAGATCTTGTGTCCCAGCTCAAAAGAATTATTGCCAAAGTCATGGTCTTAAACTTAATGCAAAAAACTGCATTATCATCCCCTTTGGCAAGGGTGAGGTTCATGCAAACTGCCACTTCAATAGCAATACCCTAAGCACACAGTCAGTGGTGAGAGATCTGGGCACACAGATTGACAGCAACCTTAACTTCAACCACCATGTCTCTACAGTAGTAAGAAGGGAAGATTATATTGCTCATCTCATAAATAAGGGAAATGCCTCCAGAAAAAAAAGAGGTTATAACCCCCTGTACTCTTCCCTCATCAGGCCAATAATAGAGTACAATGCTCCCTTTGTTATGTTACTTTCCAAACAACTGCAGCAACTGGAGAGACCACAAAGGTTCCTTACAAAGAAAATTCATGGTCTTCAAGATCTGTCTTATGCGGACAGACTGAAATCATCATCACTTTACTTTGTGTCATGCCGACTGCTCAGAGGCAACCTGTGCCTTTCATGAAGAACAATCTCTGACACAGCTTTAATGGAAATGCTACACATTCGCAAGTCAAATGGCACATGGGTCACTCACTCAAAGGTCCTTAACCTGGTGTGTGACATCAACAGAACTTGCTAGAGAGTCAGATTTGTCTCACAAAGGTTGCCCCACCTTGGAACAAGCTTTTTATTCATGTTAAACAAAGCCTCTCTTTGGCCCTATTTCAGTGCAGTTTGGACGATTGGATGGGTAACCAGAAATTCACCTCTGGTGTGCCACCTGTGTCCCTCTTGGACAGGGGCAATAGGTGCTGATTTTAGTATCTGCTTGAACCAGACACCCTTGGGAACATGGGTTGAACTTTGTTTGTACGGTCCTTGGGGTCATTCCTCCTATTATCCTTATTTATAGTCATTTGCTCACCCAATATTTCTGACTGAGTACTTTGTAGGGAATTTTTAAAAATTGCCAACTCATTACACAACCAACACATATCTTCCCAGTTACCTCTTTCTTCCCATTGCACCTCCAGCATTTGCTATCTACTTGAGGAAAAATTCTTTGGAGTCTGCTAGGCTTACAAGAATACCTATGCAAACACTTCCAGGCAATGCATCCTAAACCTTCTGGACTTGGTTGCATACGTGGGAGCCATATATATGCCCCCCCCCCCCCCACTGTTGTTCTCTTGTAAATTGCTTTTCCAGTTTCAATTCCAATTTTTTTCTAACTCCTCTGATTGATTCTTACAGGTACTGTGTAATATTTTATATGCCCTCCTAATTATCCCTTTTTTAACGGCAGCACCTGTTTTAATTTCAAGTAACATCTCTACCAGAGCAGGTCTTTCACGTAGGGTTCCCCTATGCCTTACTTTTTGCTGACACTCTCATATCAATCCCTGATAGGGAAGGAGGTCTCTAGCCTGTAGTCCAAAAGTCTTCTTGGCCTCATCCCACTCTATTACCTTTACCTCTCTAGTTATGTGCTCAAAATACCTGGGTTTCTTTGGCAGTTTTCTCCAGTAAATTCCAGTCCCCTCTTTTGTATTTTCTGAACCCCTACTTGAAGTCATCCATAATGGCAAAAAAATATCTTTCATATTGGGTTAGTTCTTAGAATACTTTCTGCAACTTTATGCATATAATATTCTGTATGGCTATCATTCTCCTTAAGGATCTGCATCCAAAATCCCATTCTCTCATAATTTCTAAAACTTCTCCTTGCTTTATTATCATCATCATCCATTTCCAGTCTGAATTATAACCTTCTGCCTTTGTTACATATAAGCCTTAACTGTGTATCTCTAAAATGTCCCTTTAAATCAGCTGACCCTAAACCCCCTTGTTCCACTAGAAGGATCAACTTATCCCATTTAACTCTTGCCCTCATCCTCTACAAGATAAATTCCTTCAACTTTGTATTAATTATTGTCCACAACGTTTCCTTTGGTTGAGAAAAATATGCCTGACCTGTATATAAAACTAAAGAGACTAAAATATTTTCACTGCTTATATCTTACTATCTATATCCATAAACAAGAGCTTCCAGTTTCTCAGTTTTTAAATTATCTTGTGTTTATTCTTCTCCCATACAGCCTTAGCTGCCATAACAGAAGCCTATTTAATCCATACTCTTACATACCTCATCTTATTATGTTCCCATAAATATAGGTACTGCTCAACAAATGTGTGTGAGGGTACATAATTTACAGCTATAGCCTTTATCTTTATTGAATTTATATCACCGTCTCAGAATGTACCACAGCACTGACTTGCCTTTTCTAGATTTATAACATACAAAACAATATCTTCTCCAAACAAGGTCAACTTTTCTTGATTACCACACCAATTATATGCTTAAATTTCTGAGTCCCTTATTTTCTTTGTTAATAGCTTTAAATATAAAGCAAGTAAAGGGGAAAGAAGACACCCCTTCCTCGTTTTTCTGTTCAAATGCATCTTATCAGAGAGGAATATTCCCATTACAATTATTCCCTCCGATTCTTCATATATCAGGGAATGCAAATGCTTCCATTGTCCTACTCATAAATTCCCAACTTACGCTGCCACATGCTTTCTCTGTATCAGCAGTATTTACTTACATTCTGCTTTCCTCTGGATTATCATTGTTCTACTAATGTTGTCAAAGGTTTGCCTCCCCTCCGTACAGTCACATTAATCTATATCTATCAATTTTGTCAGCACCTTTGCCATACCACGGTTTAAAATTAAAATGGATCTTTATGAAGCTGGAGCTGACACACACACGTACACACACACACATATATTTCATGTATACACACGCACTTATGTAATTATAGTGATAAAGTTGTAACTGAAGTTGAGTAGAAGTAACAAGTGAAAGAGAGCCAACAAGATGAGCTATAGTAATAAAAACACAAAACAGAAAAGTTTTTAAAGACTGTGGTGTAATAAGTGATATCAACATTCATGCCTCTTAATTATCCTTGACTTTGCAGAATGCCCCTGATTTTACCTCATATTTTTGCCCTGTCCCTTAAAAAAATCTTTGATATTCCAGTAAAGGATTACAGTGAGTAAATAATGGCAGGCAGTTTTATACCTCTTATTGTTACAAAAATACATGCTGATGCAAAACCAGCTATTCTATTAACTTTTTAATCATATTGACATAATATTTACAATTTGTCCTTGATTTTGGGGCTTTGTCCTCTCATTAATTTTAGCTTTGTTCAGAATTAATCAGAAAAGAAGTTGAGAGGTATGCACACGTTCGAAAATTTAGAAATGCAAAGAAACCTAATCAGTAATTAGGTAACAGACTTTATTTGGGTGACAAGTTCAGCTCTGTTTAGCTTTGTTTGCTGAAATGGAATGATTTAATGTGGTGAAAACAGAACTATTTAATGTGCTCTTGATTTAGACAGGCGGTGGCAATTCTGATTATTAGTGGATGATATTCCATATTGCAATGCATGTTACGGAGTCTCCATTGCTAGTAACTGAAGGTCGCTCAGATCAGGGCAGAATTTTGAATACATTATATGCATGACTTACCTCTTAAAGTTGTAGGCCAGTTAAAAGTGTAGGTCAAACCAGACTTTTTTTGTGCATAGTTTGATTATATGTAGATTCAGTGTTAGTTACTATGACCTACCCCCTGCAGCAAGATGGGAATAAGCAGAAAATTCACTACTTTTATCTTGGATTAAACACTTTTTGCTCCACATAGCGTGCCCCAGAATTTAATGACAGATATTAATTCTCAAATATTTAAGAAATTTTAACATTTCAGGTTGAGGTCAAAAATGATTCTAAGATATTTAACATTAGGTATCACCTGGAATAACAAGTTATCCAATGCTGGGACATAAAGAAGATATTATCTGCAGGGTAAGTTAAAGCAGGAGATGATCTTACTTTATTAGTCTTGAGCTGAGGGTGGAATCCTTTAGCCAATTATTACAAACTTTAGCTAATTATTACAAACTTTGGCCACTAGATGGCAGTCTTTACCCACCTCTAATTTCACTTTGTTTTTCTTACTACCTCTTACTTTAAACCTTTTATGATTGTTGCACTCTCCCTCCTTGTCTATCTTCTTCTATAATCCCTTTAAACCTTGTATATATCTCCTACCATAGTCCTTATTAACCCTTTACCTAGCCCTCCTTCTCCAACCTTCACTACTCCTAGGCTAACCCTTACTCTCCCAGGTTTCTATCTCTTTTAACTCTCCCTTCCTCAGACTCCCAACTTTGGCCTTTCTACCTACTACCTTACTGATTGTTTTTTCTCCTCACTGCTTACTTTCACCTTACTTGGGTCTGCACCGCTCCGTTCGCCCTGCGGGCTCACTCCGCTCCCCTACCCTACCCCCAAACCCACCCCCAGTGGTCCTAGACTTATACCTCACTAACCACTCCCCTTTTTTCTCTACCTATCACATACCTCCTCATCACTAGACCACTCCCCCATCTCTTTCTTTCCTACTTAGTCCAAATTACCTCTCCCTTTAACTACTCCATTAACTATCCTAACCATCCTCTGCACTGACTACTTTCCCTATCTACCTCCTATTCAACCTCCATTAATTTCCCTTTGCTTTTCTTTTTCTAGACCCTGCTTAATCTTTTGAAACATCCTCATCTATTTTTCTACCTCACTTACACACACAAGCTACTCTCATCTTGTTTCTACTCACTACCATGTCACCAACACACAAAACTATTTTCACATACATCCTACTCTTAATTACCGCAATAGCCTTTCTGACCATACCTTATTCACTGACCTTCTTTGAAAATCTTACTCTACTTGAACAAAACCATTTCCAACAAACATTACCTTCTTCCTTTATCTATACCCTCAACCACAGTAACATAACCTGTACCTCTAACTATATACTACCAAAATATCACTGAACAACCCATGTGACTTACTTCACCATCAAAAAGAATTTTAATAATTCACTTAAGACCCTTAAATTCTTACACTATCCCCAGTGTTACCTTCTCCTTGACAGGGATATTCATCCAAACCCTGGTCCCAATACTAATAGGAATAACCTTGATAATGTAACTTTACCTAAACCTTCTACATTAGCTAAAGCACCTAACTCCCTTCTGATTGCTCACCATAATATTAGAAGTCTTAACAATAAAATTCCCCACCTGCATGCACTCCTGGACTTGCACTCATTTGATATTCTATGTCTTAACAGAAACCTGGCTAAAACCATCTACTCTAGACCAGGAAATTACCCCTCCAGGCTATAACATCATTAGATGTGACCGCAAAACCAAGAAAGGTGGGAGTATAGCCATAATCTATAAATCTAATCTCCAAGTATCCCTTTTTAATGAGCTACCATCACTAGACACCAAATCTGAAATATTGTCTACCAAACTCCAAATCAACAACACCAAATCTATAAACCTAATCTGCTTGTACCTTCCCCCTGGTAACAATACTAATACTCTTGAAAACGTACTTAATCTCCTCTCTACCCAACTACCCCAGGAAACCATTGTATTGGGTGATTTCAACATAGACTGGTTAACCTGTAGTTCTCATAACCCCATTAACCATATAAATCTCTATGGATTCTCTCAATTAATAACCACTCCTACTAGAATCCACAAACCTAACAGAAAAGAAACTACTCTTGACTGGATCCTTATTAATATACTCCAGGAACCCTTCCCGATAATATTAGTGACCATATGCTTGCTTACATTATTAGACAAAAATTTCATATCCCAACTACTCACAAACTCAAAACTTCCCGCTCAAAGAAATTCTTTAATCCTGATACTTTCCTGAACGAATTGCAAGCACGTGACTGGTCACCACTGACGCACCTTGAACTGGATGAGGCTGTGACCTACTTCAACACTAACTTTCTTCAAATTCTAGACTACCACGCATCTTATCACTCTACTAGAATAAGATCCAAATCTGCCCCATGGCTATCAAAACATACTAAGCAGAAGATGCTCCTCAGAAACAAAATATGGGCAAAATGGAGAGCTAGCAAACATCCATCTGATCACCTCCTCTTTAAACAATTAAGAAATGCCACCAAGAAGGATACTCTTAGAGATAAAAAAAGACTTCTACCTACACCTCCAACAAACTAGTCAACAAACACCACAAACATTTTGGTCAGGGATAAATAAACTTCTTCAGCCAGGACACTCGACTACTCCTGCCCCATTAGGTTTCAACCATAATAATTTCAACCAGATCCCTGATGCCTTTAATAAATACTTTACAGAAGCCATTCAAACCCTAGCCAATTCTGTACCCCCATCTACTGCTTCTCCACCACACCCCCCCAAGACATCGTCTCCTACCTTTCATATACAACCTATTCCTACATTTCTTATTCTTAAACTGCTTAAAAAACTGAAACCCTGCACCCCATCTGCAGACCGACTCCCATCTGAATACCTACAAATTGCCGCAAAAGCTATTCATTACCCCATATCTATACTTATTAACAGAACTATCTCTGAAGGCAAAATCCCTACCATTTGGAAAGTATCTCACATTATCCCCTCTACACAAAGGTGGATCTTCCATAGAGCTTTCGAACTTTCGCCCTATTGCCTTACTCTCTCCATTAGCTAAGATAATGGAAAAATGTATTCATAAACAACTACTCAACCACCTTCTGCAAAATAACCTACTAGCCACCTGCCAACATGGCTGTAGACCCTTCCGCAGCACAACGACCGCCCTTCTTTCCTTCACTGACTCTATAAATAAAAATCGTAACAATAACTCCTTTTCCTCTGCACTATTTATTGACCTGTCAAAAGCCTTTGATATGGTTAACCATAACTTACTTCTAGACAAACTAAAGTACCATTCACTTGATCCACTAGCATTACAATGGTTTAGGGGTCATCTTCAAAACAGACAGCAAGCAGTACTTTGGGATAACACCCTGTCTTCATTACTCCCAGTAAATATTGGAGTCCCACAAGGCTCTATCTTAGGTCCCCTTCTTTTTTCTTTATTAACGACCTCCACATGGACATACCTCAAGCCACCTGCATTCAATATGCAGATGACTCAACCTTAATCTGTACTGCTAAGAACATAGCCTCCCTCCAGTCCCTCACCCAAACTGCGTTCCAAAATGTTGAAAACTGGTTTATGAAACATTGCCTCTTCCTTAATCCCAAAAAACCCCCCAAACTACTGCTTTTTACTCCAACTCAAAAATCTTCCACACCATTCTTCTCTATAACCTCTAACAATGCTACTAACATTACCCCGGATACTACCACCTGCCTACTAGGTGTTATAATTGACAATCGTCTTAACTATGATGACCATATTAACGCCACCATAAAATCTGTTAACAAAAAACTTGGTACTCTATAGAATCAAACCCTTCCTTACCCCCACAGCCAGGAAAACTATTGCCCAGACCCACCTCATTTCTACCCTTTTCTATGCCTCTGCTATATATACTAACCTATCTAAAAATAACATCTCCAAACTTTCTACCTGTTATAATAGCATAGCGAGACTCATTACATGTACACCCTTTAAAACTCACCACTGTCTTAACCTCAAACAACTAGGATGGCTAGAATTGCAGAACCACATACTCTATCAACAGTTACTTATCACTCAAAAGATCCTATACCACCCAATAATACCCCTATCCTCACTAATCTGATTTCACCATACAAAAATCTAGCTACACTACATTCTGCTAATAAACTCCTGGTATCCTCAATTAAATCTAACAATAAAGCTGGTGACTCACTTTTCCCAAACACTACAGGCAAAAATTGGAATCCGCTCCCTCCTGAACTATCTAATCTAGCTTCTACTTCTCTATTCAAAAAACATATTAAAGAACATCTTAAAACTCAGTGGCTTTGTCCCTGTGCTAACCCAGACTGAAATCTATTTCCCCTCCTACTCTTACCCTTTTCCCCACCCCTCTAACTTAGGCCTCTAACCTAGGCCTCCTAATCTTGCTTCTTTTTCATAATAAGAGGAAAAATTATAAGGACGTTACTCTGTTGTGCTCATACCCACTTTGTGTTTAGTACATCTGTCATGCTTTACTTAAATCAACTTTTAGCATAATGTCTATATTCTTTATTTACAATTCTATATTTTTTGCTTTTAACCAATGCTACCATTGTATTGTTTTCTTACATGTTCTTGTTATATATTGTTAACTGTGTTTTACTACTCATGCTTGGAGCTTTTCTCCCCGGGCCTCTACTGAAAATGGACATAAATCCAGTTAGACTAGCCCGGTCAACAAATGTAAAATAAATAAAAATAAATAAATAAATACTAAAGGATTATAAAGTGAAGTAAAGCTGGAATTCTACTGCATCAAATGAATTTGCTGCACAATGTAGAGCAGAACCATCTGCATATTGGCAAAGAGTGACGCCCTAGCATATGGACTCCATCTTTTTAATAAACAAAGCTAAGTCTAGACATCTAAAGATGGAGCCTTGAGCAGGAAGCATATCTTAGTACTAGCCACATGGGATGTGTAGGTTTTATCACACTTAACCCTTTGGTTCCTAATACTGATACAGATTTTGAACCACTCTGAGTGATCACTGACAACATTGTTGGGTAATCTGGCGAGTAAACCAAAGAGAAACGGTTCCAAACCAGAAACATGAGGCTCACAGTATATAACAAATAATTTACTTAAAGTGCTTTTATCCAACAATAGTAAACAAGACTTCATCAGAACAAATAGCACCCCCCCACTAAGACCACTTAAATACATGTTAACATACATAATCACCACATAAAATAAAAACAAGTAATTGATCAACGTTGCACAAAACTAAAATAACAAATTATTTTAAATTGATTCTGAAAACTATAAAAACATTCTCTAGATGTGTTAATTTTCCATCATGTGCAGACTCCTTTGTGGAGATCTCTTTCTTACCATTTGGGCTACAAAAGAACTACTTTTAGCACATCATCTCTGCCAAAGAAACACTGGGAATGTTAGCAACACTCACTGCAAAATTTTCAGCTTATATTATAACATGAACAGGACTTCATGAAGGGATAGGTTCACTTCCAAAAGGATTCTCTACCTGTGGAACAAACTTCCTTTGCATGTTGAATGGTTTAACAACTTAGCATCCTTCAAGTTAAGTCTTGATGATTGGATGGGGTTACATAAATTTTCCTCAGGGATTAGTAATAAGGACCATATCAAGAAAGGAGAAACTTGCTGGTGATACATCCTAGGGTGCATGGCTACGCTATATGTGGCTGTTTACTCTTCCTGTCTTACAATAGCCTATAAACTTATGAACAAAAAATGAAGATAGACAAGAAGTTTACAATTATGGAAGGGGAATCACTTGGTCGGTATGTTTTTCCTTAAACTCATTCAGTGATTCTTTCTACTGCACTATACAATGCATTGCTCCATGGAATTATCTTGGGAAGGCAGCTAATATAAGGAAAAATAACAAAATGTGTGACTGTTTTGTGTGTGTGTGTGTGTGTGTGTGTGTGTGTGTGTGTGTGTGTGTGTGTGTGTGTATATAAAGATCACTGTCTAAAAAGATCACCTTTACATTTGGCTGAATTTAAGTTAAAAAAAACCCTCATCTGATGTTGTTGATCTTCTTCCCATTCATCACTGATGGGTTCAGTTCCGAGCACTCAGAACCGAGTCGGCCTAATACCAAGCTCATGTGCACCAAAAACTCTCGAGCTAAGCTGCTACCCACAATGCCCTTCTCCCAGTTACCTCAGATCTCATTTGCCGCACAGCCATATAGCAGCGTTTCACAGAGCTCTCCAGCTAAGTGTCATATTTTTACAAATTTTAATGTATTTTGAAACTTTTTTTCTATCTAACTCTTTTTTCTACCCTATTTCTCGGTCTAGCTCTAGCCATCGGGTATTCTTATACCATCATTGGTAATGCCCTTTCCTACCCTTGGGGTATCATTTGATACCATCGTTGGTATCTTTCTTTTCTATATTTTCTAGCAGCAATTTGTTTTCTTTTTGTGTGTTGGATATGTCTGAAAAAAAAAGGGACTTCGGGGTTCAAACACTGCACTTCCTGCAATGGCAAACTCCTCAACAGCGACTTACACAATGATTGTGTCTATTGTCTGGGGGTTTCTCACCTCTCTGTGAAACCTCCTTGCCAGATTTGCATGAGTTTTAGTCAGTGGAAGCTGAATGAGAGAAAAAACAAACATATCTTGAAAGGCCTGTTAACCTCACTTTTCTCAGAGGCCCTTTCTGTGTCGGAGGTCTCAATCCCTCCAGTGAAGGACAAAAAAAGTCCACATTCAGATCCCTCTTCACCGGCTGGTGATAAGAGCAAGTCCCACAAACACAAGGCCCACAAATCTTCTACTGAACACAAGATTGCTTCCTCGGCTCGAATATTCCTGTTGCTTCTGTTCCGAGCTCAGCTCCAGTTGCCTCTTTTGACATTACAATAACTTCGTCGGGGCCACCTTTGGCACTGACATCTACGGCACCAGTCATAATTACAGTAACAACTACGGCTCTGGCCTTATTGTCTTCGATAGTCTCTGCACCGGCTTCACCTTTCACTGAACTGAAGATGGTTCCAATGATCCCCTTGGAGCCGATAATAACCTCAACTCCGAGTGCCTCCTCAGCACAGAGTCCTTTCTCGAAACCATTAGTTCCTCTATTGCCTGTTTCCAGGTTAGAGTCTTCAGTGCTGACAATTCAAACACCTCAGACCCAGTACTCCCCCTCATTGGACCCGTTCTTATACCAGGCTTATAGCCCTTTTCTGGACCAGCCTAACTCCCCTTTGGAAGTGTCTGTAAGGTCCACCAGGAGTCTGTCTGAATTCGATGTGGTGCGCCTGCTGGACCAGCTGTTGACAGCCAGGGGGATAACAAACATTCCTAAGACTCATCCCACTTTATGATTTGGGTTTATTGCTCCCAGGACTCCCACTTATACTCCTTCCTTGGATCCATTGGTCCCGAGGCCCATAACTCTGACCTCCTTGATGGGAACCCTTTCCTAGGCATCGACAGTGGCCCTCACTGAGGCTCTGAGGCCTCCCCTTTGGGTTTCAGTTCCATCTGAACCGTCCCTTCCTCCGTCTCATGGTTGGGGGGTGGAACCCTCTGTTCTGAGCATGGTTCTAAGTTTTTTATCGGTTCTATCCTTGGATCCGGGGGCAACGCCTGCCCCAATCTTGCTTGAGGCTCCATCCCCAGGAGCAGGTCTGGCAGAGCGGGATGTGACTCCGGTTCCAAGACTGTCTTACTCAGTTCCAGGCTCCCATTCCTCTTCGGGTGGACCTGTTTTCCGGGTGATGGAGAGGGTGCTTACTTCTAGAAGCACTCCTCCTAAGTCAGATCTTCCCCCTGCTCCCTCTCAGCTACAGCTACCACAGGACACCTCCCCACGACACCGAAAGCACAAGCCTCAGGAAACCCCAGTTCAGGGTATTTTTCCTTCTGAGTCCTCTTCAGACATTCCCACTGAAGAACCCCCTCGGAATAAGGCAAGTAAGAGGAAACACCTTGACTCTCCCGAGGAGTCTCCCACACAGGCTATGGACTACGATGATAGGTAAGGGTCCCCACAGTCACCTGATGATGTCTCCTTCAGAGACACCCTGGAAATATTGAAACAGAGGGGTGGCTGGAAGCCCTCCAACCCTTCCTCGGAGAAGTCAGTCTTCCTGCAGGCTTTTCACTCTCGGACTTCTACTTCTTGGGTGACCCAACCTGCCGACGAGTTAGTCCAGCTCATTGTGCAGTGTACATGGAAGAACCCTGATTCTACTGAGGCCATTCCCCGGAAACCAGACAAGATTCTTTCTCCACCAGAGGAGCAACCCCAGAGGTCTACAGGCTTGCCAGTAGATGCTATGGTGGTGGCAGCAGCCCACTAAAAAGGACCTTGGGAAGGAAAGTCCTACTGTCCACCCGCTCAACCGAGAGTCCCAGGCTGTGGACAGACTAGGGAAGCGAGTTTTTGCTTCAGCAACCTTTGCAGTCAGATCTCTGAATTACTTGGCACATTTCATGAGGCTCCAAAGGGATCTGCTCTCCGAACTTTCTGGAGCCCTCGCGGGTCAAGTTTTTGATGGGGCATGAGACAATGTTGCCTCTCAACTTGCCATCCTTGAGTCTATCTCCAACTCATCCACGAGGTTGCTCTCCCACGCAACCGAAGAGACGGCTAGAGCTGTGGGTGCAGGAGTAGTCATGAGATGTCATGCCTGAATGTGCATCTGTGACCTCGCGGACTCCTTCAAGTCCTCCTTTTTGAATGCCCCTATTGAACCATCACCCTTGTTTGGTTCTGTAGTAAAGGACACACTGGCCAGGTGCGAGCAGGACAGAAAGACCTTGTCTGCCATTGGCCTACATTTTTCCAAGCCTCAACATTATTTTTCCAGGAACCAGAGGAGTGGGAAAATATGGCACAAAAAATCTCAAGGTCCTTTTTGCAGCGCACATGGTGAGGATTCCCCTAGAGGCAGAGGGGGTTCCAATGGTGGAAGATGCCCCTTTAGGGGCAGAGGGGGTCCCCGAAATCAAGACTCCAGGGATTTTTTCTCCAGGCGCTCCTATCAATGCTCCTGAAGCTTTGCCTGATTGCTTTCCTCTGGAAGCAGTTGGGGCTCATTTTTCTCTGCACCAAACTGCCTGGCACTCTATTACAAATGATCGGTGGGTGCCGAGAATAATCTCCAGAGGCTATTATATCCCTTTAATATCACGCCCAAAACCTACAAAGAACCTACCCGATGTTCCACCCAGTCAAAGGGAAGAAGTGGCTTCAGAGATAAGAAAGCTGTGTCAAAAGAGTCATCCAACCAGTCCCCCCAGACCAATGTGGGTCTGGTTTCTACTCAAGATTCTTTTTGGTGCTGAAAAAGTCCGGGGACTGGAGACCCATTTTGGATCTCAGACATCTAAACAAGTCAGTGGTTCAAACCAAATTCCGCATGGTCACTATACAATCCATTCTCCCTTTTTTACAGGAGGATGTTTGGATGTGCTGGACAGACCTCTGGGATACGTATTATCACATCAAAATGGACAAATGCTCCAGGAGTCTCCTTCGCTTCTGGCTAGGAGCCAATCATTACCAGTTCAGAGCCCTGGCATTTGGTCTCGCGATGGCCCCCAGAGTGTTCACGAAATGCCTCGCAGTGGTGACAGCTCACCTGAGACTTCAGGGATTCCAGGTGTTTCCATAGATATCCTACAGATATGCCCACCTGCAGAACCAACAACTGGCAGGCGCATTGTGGAGGTGGGTGCTACTGACACACTGGCTGAGGAGCGTGCAGGTAAGGCCCCAGGGCACATCAGTACACCACTCTTGTGTATGCATCCGCATCTGTACAGGTACATCATGCAAATCTGAGATGTCATATACATAGTATGTTGCTGTGTAGTAGTAATAAACAGCTGTGCATAAGCTGTAGTATTGTGGACGTCTACTGTTGATGTACTGTAATGCTGCACTCACCCTTTATGAATGCCACAGCTGTGGCCACGGACATCAACTTTCTCACACTCTTATATGCAAGTCCCTTCAGGATACCACCAAGGCAGCAGCCTGTAGCCGGTGAGTATGGTTCATGTTTATGCTTGACAATACACCGGGCATGTAATAGCTATGGGATATTCCATGCACACATCTAACACGCCTACCCATACTGCATGCTGTACGCATTCACATTTTGTTGCTGTGAAATGCACTACATCACAGTAGAGACCATGATGGGGTATCGGAAGGGTACATCAGACGCATGCAAGATAACTAACATCTTGTCATTGTAAAATGTGTCCACAGGGATGAGAAGTATGGCAGGACACACGGCCTACAGTAGGGACATGTGTGAAACAACACCCTCATGGCTGTATCTGCACAGAATCAGGTTAACTGTGGCAGATGTAACCCTGACCTCATAGCAATAGTGACAGCAGTGTGTGCTCTCCAAGGGATGTGCACATGAGTAGACCTTGCAACCATGCAGAGTTGTGGGACATGTGTAGGGCATCCCCCATAGCCATGGTAAGGTCTGGTGGTTGTCTGTGTAATAGTCTTGTACTGGTCATACATGCACGGCTGATGTGATCTGTAAACCCGACATCAGGCATTCACAAATGATATCTGTTCACATATCACCCCAGGTATGAGTTGCTCTAACACATACGGGCTGTGAGCATTGGAGCTGACATAACTGACACAGTACTACATATGCAGCAATGGTTTGTACACCTGTGAGGTATGGTGCACAGTACAAGGCAGGGTGCAGAACAGGTCCACAGTAACACTTTGTACATGGGTGCAGTGTTAATAAGGGGAAGGGCCATCACCTACCAATACAGCCCATGCATCACACACATGTATACTGTCACTAGCATGAAGTCACTATAGTTGCACTGCATGCTGTTGTGTACCATATGTAATGCATGCTGACAGAAGGGTAATGGGAGGACTGCGTGTACAAAAGTTGTGCAACCTCACATGTAGGTGTGTGTTGATTGTGTCTGTAAGTGCAATCTGGTGGAGTGGAGTGTGGTCGATGTATGTCAAATGTGTGTGTATGTGTGTGTTGTGTGGGTGTCCATGTATGCACAGGTGATAGTGGGATTGATCACATGGCAGTACTTCTCCTTGTGATTGTGCTGTACATGGAGTGACATATGAGACACCAGGACCATCTGTCTGATATGTAAACACAGGACAGCTGATAGCATAACAAGGTCTGTAGCATGGAACATACATTGGCAGGGAAAGTACACACCAGTTATACACATCATATTGCCAGCAGCAGATAGATACCCGGCTACCCACGTATGCAGCACTACTAATGCAATGGGGAATTACCACAAAACATCAGTGAGTGTATCCAGATATTACTGTTGTCCACATGATGGGTTGATTGTGTAGCAGATGTGGCATGGACTGAGCAAGACTGTAGTATGAGACTCCGGTGTGTGAAATATGTAGTGAATGTAGCAGCCCCAACCATATAGGGGCCACGTACACCATGACTGGGCATATACAGGGTAATACTGGATGACAGCAGTGAGGCCATGTACAACCTACTCCACTCAAGTCAGGAAGGTGATGGAGTAACAGGTCATGTGTTGTGATCACACGTGTAGGCATGGAGAGGAATGATATGTTAATGGTTAGTATTAATGAGTGTATGTTAGCAAGTGCCATGCAGGATGGGGAACATATGTAACTGAATGTGGGACTATCTGTAAACCCAGGGAAAGGGAGGTAGTAAGGTGGACTGTCAGTGTGTGTGGGTGTACGCGTGTGTGAGTATGTGTGTGTATGTGTGTGTATGGTGTGTGTGTGTGTGTGTGTGTGTGTGTGTGTGTGTGTGTGTGTAAATGTGTGTACTGTTATGCAATGCTGTACAGGTCTTAAAGTGTGTGTTTGTTTCCCCCCACAGGTGGCGAGGTGGGTCAGGGTCCCTCCTGCATGCAATCTGAGGTAGGTGTCCGTACAGACACCAATGTTGATGATGATGGTACTTCTGAGGCACAGGTGGGGTTGTCAGAGGCAGACACTGCGTCATCATTTGTCATCACCCTCCTAGCCACCCCAAGCCTGCACACAGTTACACTGCCCCTACAAACCCCATCACAAGTGGCCATAGCAGAGGGACAGTTGGCAGCTGGTGCCAGTGAACAGGAAAGTGTGGTGTCCATGCCAACTGTGTTGGGTCACAGTCAACATAGCCAGATGTCCAGCAGGGCACCACATCGGCAGATGTACCGTGGTGCTCATAGGAGGGCTGCTAGTCACCATGCCCCTGGCAGAGGAGCCACAACTGGTACCACCAGGAGCAAGTTTCAGGCCGTAATGGAGGCACAGGCATGTATGGAAATGTACACCAGACAGGGCCTGAGGCTGCATAGGGCTGCTTTCTCATCTGTAAGTGGCAACATCCGTGAACTTGCTGCTGCCCTCCGTGAACAGACCAAGGTCATGGATATATGGTGGGGTGAGATGGTGGGCCTCCTTGACTGTGGTATGTCAGTGCTTGAACACGTGGTGGGAGTGGTGCGATGGTCGTGTGGACGTAGGCCAGAAACACCAGCAGCTGGCAGTCAACATGGATGTGCCAGGATGCCAAGCCGCTCCCGTAGTGGCAGTACCATCCCCAGCACACCACTGGGGGTGCTGCCCACACCTCATCACAGCAGGCCTCATGCACGTGGCCCTGGCCAGTCCCAGGTGGGACATGGTTCCAGCAGACATCTGTCATCATCAGGGGAGAGTAGCACCTCAAGGTCTGTACCTGAACGTGTCCATGGAACCCCTGGCAGGCACAGTCAGCATGTCCATGGCCGGAGGCGGTGAACTGCACACCCTGCCAGGTATGGTCTGCAGCTGTCCAACAACACCTGTATAGGGCAGCCACATGGCAGAACTGTGTGCATGCATACCCACACACTATGCAACCACACCTAGGGCAACCCCATACCAACACACACCACATCACCACCCCCCGGTCAATGAACTAAACCCCTCATCCACACACATGGTGACAAATATATGGACCACCCTTGGCCTCTGGCAAACCAGCAACACACCCTGTGCATATGATGATACCTGTGTCACATCCCTGTCATCCATCACATTGATGCTGGTTCAGGCTAATATGGTTCTGATGCACACAGTGACTGTAATAGAGTGCTGCAATGTACTGCAGTGTAAGATGTTGTCAGGGGTAATGTGTAATGCATACGTCAGGTAGTGTAGCCATGCATCTATGATGCATTTCAGCTGTTAGTAACACTTATTGATTGTTATCTCCATAATATCCATTTGTGTTGTAGGTGTACATGTGTCAGCAGGAGGATGGTCTGCAGTCATATTCCACAAGGGTTATGGCACTGTGGTGACACCATGACCGTGACATATCTGGTGTACAGTTGCACACATGTCACAGGTTTGTATAACAGTTATTGCCTGCGCCAAACTGACAGGTGACCTGCTGGTACATGTATAATCTGCACCCATATGTCAACCCATCCACATACACACACATCCTTACTTGGCAACACTGTGACTAGACCCCATACCTAGGTATGTAGTTCTACTAAACTGTGTGGCTTTCATTGCACACACCACTCCTTGTTTAGGGTGAGGTGTGTACCAGGTTACATGTTACATGCAGAACATCCACAGACATGTACAATATGGTAATGGGGGATTTAACGTCTGTATATGGAGAATACATAGTGTGTCACATAACAGGCAGACATACATCTTAGAGACCTGGGCGTATTGTTGCTAACTAACTAGTCCATGTGTCCAATGTGTTACAGGTAGGTGGCACACAGCACATGTGTAACTAGACTGTATCCTGTTATCAGTTACCTGTATGGGTGATGGTGACAGTGGTCACCAGAAAGTGGTACATGGGACATATACCGGGAGTACCGTGGTGTAATGACAGTGTACACAGCATCCACATCCCCCAATGGATATTGTACACACTGGAACCCATCATGATATTCTGACATGCCCACGACGGCAATACAACCTATTGCATATTACAACAGTGGTACCATAGGGATATACATGTAATGCACATGCCACAGGCATAGTAGGGTGTTGCATTGTGATGCCACACCTATGAGCAGCGACAACACTATCTGTACTGTGTGGCAATGTGTAGTGTAATGGGAGTATGTGGCCTTGGAATGGTGTACCCTACAGATATGCAGACATGCACACATACACACACACTTGGCAGACCTCAATGGGATTCACCTGCCTATCAGCCCATTTGTACAACACTGCTGTGCTGGTACTGGAAGGCACATGTAGCTGTTAGGGAGAGGAGTGTAACAGGGTACTACCATGTCCAATAGAGCAGCGGCCACATCTGACTATGGCAATGGGAGTGGAGGTGGTTGTGAAGACTGTCATGGAATTTCAAACTACAGGTGTACTAACACACAAACAATGCTATCCTCAGTAATGCACACGTACATGTGTCAATACTGTGGTGCATTGCTGCAGGTGGTCATAGCTGTGTACCTGGCTATTGTCCATGAAGGGATTGGATGTGTAGGGTGTGTGTGTACATTGGTATCATGCCACCTGCCATGTGCCAGCAGGCAATCGACAGACACCATGTTAGTGACGGTCAGGGTGAGAGTGACATGCATCATCCAATCCTCTGGGTGCCTTCTGCACATGGCCACTGAGGTGATCCAGTTGACATGTATGCAACATGTATTACATGTATTACAACACATGGTTAGTGTCTGTGATGGAGATCTGTACCCAAGCATGTTCAGTTGATTGTGATAGTGTAGTCTAGGTACCCGTGGCATATGGTCCATACAGGGTGATGTCTACAATATGTGACAGGTAGTACACAGTTGGCCACACAGGTCAGTGTCAATCAAGCATAGGTTGTCTGTACGTATCCCAGCTGGATACCTGCCATCTACACATCTGCAGAGGGACTGACAGACAACAGTTTGGCGAGTAGCTATGCAGTAGGATGAATGTGCCAACAGATGGATGTATGACAACATGCATGCTAGTACTACATGTTGTAAGCCCTCACTTCCACATGTCTGATTATTATCCAGTAGGGGAAATATACGGTGAAACATTCCACACACCAGGAACACGACAGTGAGCCCTCAGAGTGCAGCTATGCCTGCAGGTGTGCTTGTTGTCAGTAATAATGTTAGCACTCTACCCTTCCCAGGGACAGCACTGTCAACAGTAGTAATGCCATGTTAGACTACATGCCAGTGTGACAGCACGTACCCTGGGTTGCTACCCCTGCATGTCACACATTCACATGGATAACAGTGCTGTGCAGGTCTCATATACTTGTGTGTCCCAGACATGACACTCAATACCCTTTGCTACTGTAATGACAGGACATAGACACATGTACTGTACATGGCAGTACATACACATATTACAGATGTCATTTCCCAGGGTTTGACATAGCCTTGTATGTTACTCAGAGATAGCCTCTGTGTAGACAATATGCCACAGAGTATAGCCGGGGGATTTCTAGATGGCAGCATAGGCCATCTGTTTGATGCCTGTGATTCTTATACTGAGGTATTTCCGCTGCCTTCCCAGCTGTCTTGTGAGGTACATACCAAGCAGGGGGTTGTACTCTATACAGGGTGTAATGAGGGATGAGTACAGTAGGACAATTACCCCATTTTCCTGGATGTAAAGCCCTCAGTGATGAGGTGTGCCACACAGAAGGATTTCCTTACTGTTGTGGCAATGTGCTTAATGAAGGTGAGACCACTGTCCACTTGTGTCCCTATGTCTGTCAGCACACTTTCGGTGTTTAGTGTACTGCCATCTATGTGGTAATTCATGGGTACCTGGTATTCTCAAAGGGGATAACTATACATTACTTGGCATTAAGCTTGAGCCCATAGCTCTGGCACCAAGCATCTGTTTCTGTAAAGCCATGTTGCAGAATGTCCACATCATTTGGGGATGCAATAATGGCTCCCAGTTTGCAGTCATCTGTGAACTTAGCCAGAGTTCCGTAGTGTTGGCCTGTACTTCAGGGAAGTAGATGCCAAACTAGAGCTGTCCAAGGACTGACCCTGACGTACTCCAATTGTCACTTGTCTTGAGCAGGGATTGGACATGGTTACGTTTACAGTCTGGGTTCCGTCGGTAAATCAGTTGGCAACCCATCGAGTGACACAGGTGTTTATGGCCAGCTTCATATGTTTAACTATGTCTCTAGAGTGGGGGATGTTGTTGAAGGCCTTGGCCAAGTCCAGATAGGCTGTGTGGACCGCCTTACCCTCTTCCACAGCTCCGGCTGTGTGGACCGCCTTACCCTCCTCCACAGCTCCGGAGACTGAATCATAGTAGTCAATCAGGTTCAGGAGACAAGATCTGTCCTTCACAAGCCCAACCTGGGTGGGGTCCAGTGTTTGCTGGTTGCCAATGTCTTTGTTTATAAGTTACATGATAATACATTCCATGCCCTTGCAGATCAGGCTCGTCAGACTAATGGGACGGTAGTTCCTGGGATCCAAGGTAGATTCCCCCTTGTGGAGTGTGATAACTGTAGCTGTGCACCACTCAGTGTGATAGAAGCCTGAGGTGAGGCTATAATTAAACATGGCACTTAGGTGAGATGCAGGGTTATTTTGTAGTTCATGTAGTACACAGCCCGGGATGTCATCTGGTCCCATGGCCAGTGGATACGGCGGTTTCCACCTGTGTGGTCATGATTACTGGAATTTGGCAACGTTTTGTTACTGAGATGGGCCCTTTAGGGGGTAAGAGAAGACTGAATGCGGCACTAAATCGGTCTGCCCGGATATTGGCAAACTCCTCTGAATCATTACATTTAATGCCATTCTGTTGTAGCTCAGAGCAGTTCTGAGCATTGCCATTTAGATCCTGGACATAACTATAGAATGCCTTGTGGTTGTCTTTGGAATCTATGGCAATTATATTTATGTAACAAGCTGTGGCGGATTTCGAGGGATATTAACTTCTTACTGAGGCTGGTAAGGGAACAGTTTGCATTTTGAGATTATCCTTTTTTCTGCAACAGTGTCTTCCTTCTGTTGTATAGTTTGTTCATGGCAGTGGAGCACAAGATTGGCTTCCATTTTTGGAGGGCAGTGTTTCGGTTCTATTTGGGATGGTACAATTCATGCACGAGTGGATGTGCCTATACAGTGCCTTAGTGTAGGATTCACCAGTTGCACTTCCAGCTCCCATCTCCATGGGTGTCATGATGTTTGTCTCTTCTGACTTGAGTAGCATGGCGTTGGCTTTGCAGAGGGTATTTATGGAGGTTCCTTACTGGCGGGTGGGGGAGGGATGTGGATGTCAATGGTGATTACCTTATGGTCAGACCTGACCTATGAGGGGTTGACCACTGGTGTGGAGCATCTTACGCCCACGTTGGTAATGACCAGGTCTAGGATATTGGAGACCCTGGTTGAACAATGGATTAGTTGATCCAGAGGGTTGGAATGTATGACTTCCAGGAACCGTTGATAAAGGGTGGTGGGTACACAAGTTGTTTTCCCAATTAATGGCAGAGTATTTGGAATCACCCAGTATTATGGTGTTTGGCTGTATCTTAATATTGTTCAGTATGTTTATAATGGTGTACTGAGAACCTTGGCCCATGGAGGGAGATCTGTAGCAAGCTACAATTTTGATTGCAGTCTTACCTAGTGTTAGTTGCATCTGGTGATTCTCAGATGCTTTGTGTTGGACACTAGGCTGGAGGTGTGAATGACCTTGGTGAATACGGACACTCCTCCACCTGTAGTGTTGTGGTCTTGGTTTGTTGCCCAACGTGTGTGATAAGGGTTGTAGGCAGGTATTACAGGTGTGCTCTCTGGAGCATTAAACCAGATCCCAGTTACTGCACAGATATCGATGTTCCCCCTTTGTAGGTGGGGCTCAAGAGAGTGCCTTTTTTGGTTTAGACTTCTAGCATTGAGTCGTATTACCGTCAGTTTTCCATGATTGTATCTGTTACAGTGGTGGTTTTGTCCTTTGAACCTTGCATAGATAAGGCATTATGGGGGTGCCAAGAGCTGTAGCCAGTAACCTGAATCCCAGGTGCAACACGTGCAGACCATCTCTGCCAGGGTCTCATGGTTTGTACATCATGTTGTTCCAGACAGACAGATACTGGATCCCCTTTGAATGACATCAAATGCTTAGCCAATTGTTGAAGTCATTGCTGTGTATATATATATATATATGTGTGAGTATTTATAGGTATATATGTACATATATATCCGTATATATGTATGTGGATATGTATATGTCCATATATGTATGTGGATATGTATATGTGTATATATCTACATAGATATGTGGATGTATGTGTACACATATATATGTTCACCATATGTCTAGAACATGGAGTAGAGTCCTACCTCAGTACCAATAGTCCCAACCCCGTAGTGCAAGGGGATGTCATGGATGTATTGCGGGTATATATGTAAACTGTTGCCACTGTCATAGGGGTGTCTTAAAAGACATGTTGGGTGTGGGAGGTCACATCTGCTGCAGACGTGCCTACGAACAGACATCCTAGGGGCAGCATAGTACGGACCCACTGCTAGCACAGTAATGATCCTGTGGACTACAGTAGGGATATGACCAAATCCAACTTCAGACCAGTGACAAGTAGAGTACCACAGGGTTCAGTCCTGGGTCCTCTCATGTTTGGTATCTACTTCTCTGAAGTACAGGCTAACACAGTAGGTCTTTGGCTAACGAAGTTCACAGAAGACTGCAAATAGCAGCCATAATCAAAACTCCAAAAAATGTGGACATCCTAAAAAAGGGCCTCACTGAGACAGGTGCCTGGTGTCAAAGCCATGGCCTCAAGCTCAATGCCAAAAAGTGCATTGTCATCTCTTTTGGTAAAAACTCTGTACCCATGAACTACCACATAGGAAGTAGTCTACTTAACACCAAAAGTGTGATAAGAGACCTTGGGACACAGGTGGACAGTAGTCTCTCCTTTGATAATCACATCGCCACAGTAGTCAGGAAATCCTTCTACGTGGCACACCTCATCACAAAAGGTTTCTCATCTAGCAAAAAAGAGGTCATTGTTCCCCTCTACTCGTCACTCATTAGACCCATTATAGAGTACAACGCCCCTTTTGGTATGTACCTCACATGACATCTACAACTGGAAAGGCCACAGAAATACCTCACAAAGAGGATTACCAGCCTCAGACAGATGGCCTATGCAGACCGTCTCAAAAAACTGCAGCTTTACTTCGTTGCATATCGCCTACCCAGAGGTGATCTCTGCCTAACACACAAAGCTATGTCAAACCCAGAGCTTTTGGACATGCTCCACTTAAAGAAATCCCAATCCCTATGAGCTACATGCTCTAGGGACCTAAACCTTGTCACCACAATAAACAGAACATGCTGGAGGGATAGATTCCTGAGCCAGAGACTTCCCATACTCTGGAACAAACTACCTATCTATATTAAACAAAGCTCTTCATTAGCACTCTTCAAGGAAAATCTTGATGATTGGATGGGAAATAGGAAATTCATCCTGGGGATCACTTCTGTGGATCTGCTCGACAGTGGTACAGGAAAATAATTTTCATGGGTGGCGAAAGCCAGGGTACCTTTTTGGCTAGGCTTATATAGGCCCTAGGGCTAATAGCCTAGTACCTACCTATGAACCTATATGTGGACAGTCTGGCACTCTGTGGTCAGTCCAGAAGTGTACAAATGTCCCCTTCATGTGAGACATGTGGATCACGCCTCCCAATGTGGATGTTACTAGCCATGTACATGGGTATATCACGACAATACTGGGGTACATATGCCCACACAGCATATGCACGCACACACGGCAGTCTGTCCAGACACATAATATCTGGTGCCGCTGAGTTAACATTGCCATATACTACCCAGTAGATACTGACATACATCTGTACAGCATACCACTGCTTTGTCAGAAATACACAACAGTTATGCTGGCCTGGCAGCAGTAGGTCTCGCAAATAACTGGACATAACAGCACACTAGCTATTTACAGTAGGCTGCTAGGCATGTCATAAAGCACTGGTGAAACTACAGGCAGACTGCCACAACACTAGAATACATAGTGTATGGGGGAATACACATGTACCTGTGATTATAGCGGGCTCGACATACAGGTCACAGCACAACATAGCAGACACCTATGAGAAAATGCATACCCACATCCAATGTCAACGCAGCCACAGCCACATATGATACACAAGCTTAACACTGGAGCAGCATGTAACATCAGATAGAACAGGACAGAGAACAATGGTGTCTACCACAGTCTGTACAGAGCCCATGGTTCATAAGTGCAATACACATACAGTCGTCAATCATCCTAACTCAGGGGTCTGCAACCTGCGGATCTGGAGCCATATGTGTCTCTTCAACACTGCTGTAGTGGCTCGTTGTACCTCTGAGGATTAATAGACACTCTACTGCACAACACACACACACACACACACACATAATAAGCAATCCCAACACATGAACACAATTATGGACATATGTTAGGTATTGTTTTATACACTTAGTTATACTATATTTAGTATAACTATATATGAAACCGTATATAAACCACGGTGGTGGTGCTGCGGTAGCGTTGTCGCCTCACAATTAGTCGTTGCCTGTTCAATTATCAGTTAGAGCGTCTTCTGTGTGTCGACATGCGTGAATGGGTGTTCCTTCGTTGAAGGTTGTGCATTAGGCCCGGCAAGCCAGCACGTGAAAATCTACTGCCAATCATTAATGGACCAGAGTTCCGCTGTGGCGACCCCTAACTGGGAAAAGCCGAAAGACACAAACATATATGAAACCATATATGCTCTGCTATCTTCATTGTAGGAGTCAGATAGCTGTTGTGCCTCCCAATGAAATTAGTTTGGTGGGTGAGGGGTCAGGAATAGCTCTTTGTATAGTGAAGGCTGCAGACCCCTGCCCTATGTACACAGACCACAGTACTGTACACACAAACACAGAATATCCAGGTAATGTCGCAAAAGACCACAGTGAGAAACTTCTCAAAAGCCGACTTTACACTTCTTAAGACTGAAGTGGTATCCTTCAAGCCCTCTGGGCCAGTGGAAACCACACCCCACATTGCTGAATCCTTTATAAATGCTGTCTACGAACACCTCCAAAAATGCATGGATCATGCAATCCCAAATAAAACCAAGACCCTTTCCACCAAAGGCAGGCGTCCTGTCTGGTGGACCCCAGCCATAAACAAACTTTATAACAGGAGGAGGAAGCTACTACAGGACAGAGCTAAATCCCAAAAAGGGAAGGCATCTCTGATCAGTACTAGCAAAAAACTACGATCATTCATAAAATCATCCAAGGCCAACTTTGAGAGAAAAATCGCAGAAGACACTAAAGATAATCACAAGGCCTTCTTTAGTTATGTTAGAAACCTGGACGGAAACCCCCAGATATGCTCAGAGTTAGTCCTAAACGACAAAAAATACACTGAACCCACAGTTATTGCCAACATACTGGCAGACAGGTTCAGTAGAAATTTCTCCCCTCCCCCCCCCCGACCAAAAGAAGAAATATCTATCCCAGCTGAATGTAGCCTCCCTGACATCTCAGATGTCCAGGTGAGAGCCGCCCTCTCCAAAGCTAAAAACACAGCATCAATGGGACCAGACGGTGTCCCGGGTTGCGTGCTACATGAACTTGAGGAACTAAACTCGCACATAAGGATGCTGTTTAATCTTAGCCTTACTACAGGATATGTACCCAAAGGAGGTGCTTCTATGGACCCTGGAAATTAGCGCCCCATAAGCTTGACGAGCCTGGTCTGCAAAGCTATGGAGAGGATCATTATGGAACTCATAAACAAAGACATTGGGGACCTACAGACACTTGATCCTACCCAACTCGGCTTTGTTAAGGGCAGATCCTGCCTTTTGAACCTGGTCGACTTTTTTGAAAGTCACTAAAGCCATCGATGAGGGTAAGGCAGTTCACACAGCCTACCTTGACCTTGCAAAGGCCTTCGACACAATACCCCACTCGGGCATCATAGACAAGCTCACTAGCTTAAATGTAAACCCATATGTCACAAAATGGGTTGCAAGCTGGCTAAAGGACAGAACCCACAAGGTCAGAATTGCTGGAGCCATGTCAGATTCTAAGCCAGTCACAAGTGGTGTCCCACAGGGCTCGGTCTTGGGACCCCTCTTGTTTGGCATTTATTTTTCAGAGGTAAAAGCAAACATTGGAGGTTTGTGGCTGACAAAGTTTGCAGATGACTGCAAACTGGGCGCCATAATTGATACTCCAGCGGACACATACATCCTCCAGAAGGGCCTAACAGAAACGGATGACTGGTGCCAGAGTCATGGCCTTAAACTGAATGCCAAAAAATGTATAGTCATACCCTTTGGGAAAAATAAAGTACCCAAAAATTACCACATAGGTGGTAATCCATTAAGTACGGAAGAAATAATCAGGGACTTAGGGACCCAAGTTGACAGTGACCTCTCATTTGACAGCCACGTTGCCAAAGTGGTTAGGAAGACCTTCTACCTTGCCCATCTTATCATGAAAGGATTCACATCTAGATCAAGAGATGTCATTGTGCCCCTATACTCTTCCCTTATCAGGCCCATGATTGAGTACAATGCCCCATTTGGTATGTACCTTACCCGGCAGCTGCAGCAGCTGGAAATACCTCAAAAGTACCTCACCAAGAGGATCAAGGGTCTCAAACATATGTTATATGCTGCCAGACTGAAGAAACTCCAGCTCTATTCAGTAGCATACCGCCTACTCAGAGGAGATCTATGCCTGACGTACAAGGGCATGTCCAATCCAGAATAGATGGACATGCTCCACCTCAAAAAATCCAAATCCATCAGAGCCATGAGAGCAAGAGATTTGAACCTCAACACAGATATGAACAGGACATGCTGGAGGGGCAGATTCATAACTCAGAGGACTCCCACACTCTGGAACAGAATCCCAGTCCGTGTTAGGCAGAGCCCCTCACTGACTCTCTTCAAGAGACATCTTGACGAGTGGATGGGAGATCATAGGTTTACCCCAGGGGTCATCTCTGTGTCACTACTGGACAGAGGCATAGTAAACTAAATTTTATATATGGGCACAGTTGTATCATTCCGAGGGGTGGCGGAAGCCACATAAACTCTGGCCAGGCTTATAAATGCCCTAGGGCAGATAGCCTAGTACTAACCTATGAACCTATGTCCTCAGAAACAGCCCCTACTACACAACATGTCCAGCAGTCTGTTATCTGACTGGCTTATCAGGTATGATGTCAATAGCTAATAGTGTACAGACCATATGCACCAATATATATGTGGGCTTCATTTGCACAACACATGTGGGCACCTCTGCAGTCTAGAGGTCAGTGTAACAGTGTGCTATGCCCCTGTAAGGCAGTGTATGTGGGGTATGCACCATAAGTATCCCAGGGTTTTACAACATGTAAGGGCTACCAGTAGTAAGCTGCCTTACTGTATGCAGATGTACATTACCATATATTTCGCCTTGTGAACATTGCTGGCATACTGCTTACTGCCATCAGTATGATTGTGATGATTTCAGTTATGCATTGTTATGTGACAAATACCACCCATAGTGTCAACCCAGGTCATTTGCCCCTAGGGATTGCATGCAGAGTGTAATTAGAGGCCACTGGGCTATACATCTGCATTACATACTGTGGATAGTTTGTTATGCTGTGGCCACGTCTGTCTTTTCTGTTGTATTACTTGAAGACCTTGGCCTTGGTTGGTAGAAGTGATGTTTTCAGACTACTGT